>NW_024344370.1:8933427-9159073 GCF_902729225.1 Pteropus medius | reverse complement strand
GAGGAGGAGGAAGAGGAGGAGCAGGAGCAGCAGCAGCAGCAGCAGATGCAATTGAGAAGAAATAAAGCACTACTTGGGGATGAATTATGCATGTTTGATTAAATAATTAAATTTAAACATAAATATGCACATGGCAAAAAATAATGTGGCATATGGGAGTGGGGTGCAGCTGGCAAGTCTGATGCCCTCTGCTGCCATTATCTCCTCATGAGAGTATTGGTAGAAGCCTATATCTTTAGTGGCTTTTTAAACAGCTTCAGAGTCCTCTACTTCTGTTATTCAAGTTGTGTGCAATCCACTGATCATCTTCTGTATTCAGATACCGTCCCCACACAAATCCACATCAGGCCATGCCAGACAGGTCTCTGCCTGAAATCAAGGCTAATATATACACTGTAAAAATTTTCAGCCTCTGTCCACAATTATTCAAAGATCAGACTTCAAAGACAGAGCTTTTATCAATTCTAGAAAGCACAAGTTCATACGGAATATGTAAGTGCAGCTCTTCCTCATTTTTACAAATAAGTTTGCTGTAACCACCTGTGAATAGCCTGGGTTTCATGTCCACAATTTTTTTTCTCCTCCATTCTGGAAAGACTTTGTTAGACTACCATGACTTTTGTTAGAAATGCATAACTAACTCTTAGGCTACTTGAAAAATGATTTTCTTGTATCCTGAAGTAATTTAGTATGTTTTACTATAAAATTTCCTGCATCTTCATTGCAGTAACTAGGAGGAAAATGTTTATTAATTATTCTCTGACATTTTGCTATTTGTCTTAGCTTGGATTCCGAAAGGAAGCAGAGCCAAAGACTCTACCTTGCAACCAGAGAGTTTATTTTAGAAAATGACCCCAAGGAATAGAAGTTGGGACTGGGAATTGGGAAGGAAGGAAAGTTAATCCACAGATGACTTTTCAAGCTAGTCACTGCTATGGGCAATAGGGACTCTGTCTCACTGGAGATGCTCTGAAGAGCCATGTAAAATGAGCTTTCGGAACCTTCAAGTCAAGGAACATAAGAGTATTTATCCGCTAGTGTTTAGGAAAAACAGTATAAGTCAACTACCACCAATGAAATTGTGCCTAGAATCAGAATGAAAGTCGTCTTGAATAGACCACAATTTCTGTCTTCTGAGGGAGATATCAGGAATTAGAACTGCCTATTGTTCAGAAATGAGACTTAATCTCTTAATTAAAATAATTTGACTACAGGAAGCACTATAATGATTGGACATTTTAGAAATTCTAAAATGCTGAGCATGACACTTAATATTCTGAAGAAACAGTCATCATATTGATTCTGAGAGGGATATAAATCATAGAAATTATATAGTTAAAATAAATTATCACTGGTATATCTTCACAAGGAATTTTTAAGAGGTACATATATGTGGAATGTTTAAGAACCTTGGGATTTCAAAAACAGGTTTCTGCTCTAACGTTTACCATGGCCAGCAGTAGAATCTTGAAGTGCATGATTAAATAAGCATGTTTAATAAAAACTGTCCAAATGATTTCTATGGAACTCAATAAATCCTGGATTTCAGACATCGTTATGTTTATAGTATGGCTTAGTAAAAATATTCTCATCCCTAGTCACACATAAAAAAAAATAATAATAAGAGAAAGGGAAGGTACAAGCAGAGAGAGGCTTTCAATCACATTCGTTTCAACTATTTGGTAGATTGAACAGGTGGAAATAGAGGATTCTCCATCAAAGATTACAAGTTAACTTCTATAATCAAAGATGAAAATAATGTTTGATTTAAAATGTTATTAGACTAGAGAATTCATAAATGTCTACATTATAGGGGAGGAAGGAGAAGCTGGCATTCGATATAGAGTATGAGGCAGAAACAGATAGAGAAATCTTGTGCTCCAGTCACACAGAGGAACAGGAATAGAAGGAAGAAACTAAATTGACAGCATTTTTCTCTAGATTCCATTTGGCAGCCTAAATTCCGAAGGCGGCTTACATTTCTTCCACGTCTCTGACCTCATTTTGAAGCTTTCCAGAAGGCATCTCCTTAATATAAGAACTTTAAAATATAATTTCCAAAATACTCCAGTTCCCAGAAAAGAAGAAACGTATTCATTAGCAGAGGACTGAATGGAAGGGGATTGCAATTTAGTCACCTGATCGCATTATCAGAGAGCTCTGCTCTTGACCTGGGGTGACTATAATAAAAAAATATCCAATCTCACTCATTTTTAAATGTTGAATGGCCTGATGTTAGTGCACTGATGGGAAGAGAAATACTTTTCACTTCTCAAAAGAATATCTGAACACAAAAGAACATAAAAGTTGCTAAACAAGAGCTCTAACCTTATCCAAATTTTACCTTGGTTTTCTTCAAATAGAGCAGAATATTCAAATTATCCTAAGACTATAGCTTTGTTTAGCAGAGCAGAAAGTAACTGAAAATACAAAAGTAATCAAAAATAATTTAAATAATCCTTGTGCCAAATACCACCACTGTAGCACCTGAAATTTCAACAACTGGGGTCATTCCTCAAGGTCAAGGCATATTTTCCCCTATAGACTCAAGTCAGAATAAATATAATGTCTCAGAAGGATAAAAGTTTACACCTTAAAATTTTGTATTCTGTTATAATAGTGTTTCCCATACTGAATTCATCATAGAAATTTATATCTGAAAGACTTCACCAACCTTTAATATGCTAATGAGCAATGTGAATCTTTAAGAGAGTGATATAGTATGGAGGATTTTACAAACTTATTTTGCCAAGGAACTCTTTTTTTATCCATGAGTTGTATCTACTAAAATCTGGAGGAACACTAGCAGTACAGCTTGGGAAAGCTTGGTTCATCAGATAAACTCTCATCTAACAGAAAACAGGATCCTGGGATCAAGAAGCCGAGGGCATTTAAGTATAACTGGAAGTTAGGCAGGAGGAAAAGGTCAGGGGCATGGACACAGCCAGGAGCAGACCCAACAGGGCCCCAGGTGTAAAGTCCTGGGGAGCCAGAGGATGTGAGTGAGCACCAGGGAAATAGAAGTGTGGGAAAAGTCTGGGCACAGGGACAGGAGGCAGGTGGGAGTAGGAAAAATCCAAGATTAACTTTGCTACACAACCTTGCCTAGGCAGGCACGTTCTTCCAGGAGACATAGCTCACCATAAACAAATAAAGTGTAGTGGCCTTATTAGCTTAGTGTTCTTAATCAACTAAGCCAAACAAAGGATAAGTCTGACCACACTGGCTGTATCAGGAACCCAAGTAATATTAAAGGTTATACATTTTTTATCTCTTAATGCAGGATATTAAGCCTGTCTGTTAGATAGGAAATTGAGCAGCACTGTGTGCAGAAAGATCAGGAACCAGGCCCCTCCCCACAGCCCTTGTTGTCACGTTAGGAATGCTATTACTCTGTTTCTTTACCTATCCAGAATCCTGAGTCCTGCTTCCCCCACTAACTCTAACCCCATTAAAACCTTTTCTTATGCCTATAACGGTTGAATTTATGTACTTAATGGATTAAAGTCTTAAGGTTTAAAATGTTACCCCTTCCCAGGGACCCGCACTTTCGTGATTCATACTTGTGTTCAGAAACAGTGTCCATCATAACAAGGGGGTGATTTGCCTCCTGAGGCAGCCGACTAGGATTTTTTCTCATTTTATATCATTGTCTCGAAGGAACAAATTCCCGTTCTTCTCTTTTTATAATTGTTTAATCTTTCTTATTATTTACCAAAATTTTATATTCCTGTATAGTGTTACCCAATTAATAGTAGTTATGTCTGTTACTGAACAGGTTCTTTGGGGCTCTAGTAATCTAAGACAATTAACTTAGTGCTTCTGAAAATAGCATCATTCCATTTTAGTAAAGAGTTTATTTTTAAAAAAATAACTAGGTTTCCACAAAGAGTATGAGTTTTACAGTAACGTATAGGTCAACTAAGGGTGAAAAAGGAAATCATTCTTGGGAGAGAAATAAGAAAGCGATTGCCAGAGTCATTTTAAACTTAGAGTGTGTTGACTTAAATAATTTGATGAATAACAGATAACATCAAGTAATATTTTTCAGTCAAGAAAACTGAAAAGGAATTAAGAAGCTAAGCTTTTCACCTTGGAACTATAATATAGAATTCCAAACTGATATCAGAAGCTCTAGTTTCTTCGCCTGAAGTGAGAATCCTTGTAATGTAAAAAAATAATAATAATAAAAAGTAAAGTCGTCACCATAATCCCCAGTGTAATCATCAAGATAGCTGCAATAGTAAAGAAAGGGGTCTAGCTAATGTCACGTGATCTGTCTCTGCCACATACCCACTGAGTGAACTTAAGCAAATTAAACAAGACAGTTTAACCTTAGTTTCCTCGAAAGAAATACGAGAACAAATTAGCTGCTGCACTGATTGGGAGGATAAAATGAGATCTGATGTATATAAGAGCTCTTTGTATCCTATAAAGTACAATTCAAGTGCTAGTTGTGGTAAGGCTTTCTAATAAATAGAACTCATATTTCCACCAAGCTCCTTTCCCCCCAGAAATCTTAATGAACTTTATCTACAACCCATTTCCAAGTCAGAAGCTTTCTCCAAATTTCCAAGCATCCTTCCTCAAAGCTCTCTCGGATTCTATTCACACATCCATGTGAATCATTTTGATTAGGCATCCCATCAGCTTTACAGAGATTTTAGCCCTTTCTCCAGTACTCTCAGGAAATCTAATTACAGTCAGTATATTGTGAAATGGGTAATTAAACTGAAGATTTCAAGATATCTATGAAGAGTGCCTGTTGGCTTCTACCATCTCTCCATCTGGGTCCCGATATGTGACCCTCTCTGCTGAAAGCAGCTCATGGCAAGCGCAACCCATTCTCCCATTACAAATGCTTTTTCCTGGGAAGTAGATATTCCAGTGAATATCACCAGCTTATCCTATGAATATAATGATTGTATAAATGAAGACAGGACATGATTGAAAATTATGGTAGCCAGATTGACCTGTAATAATATCCTCCCTTGGAAATTACTAAAAATGTGTTCCTTTGGAGTTCTGTACTCTGGAAAATGAAGTAATCCTGAAGCACAGTTGCGAAGGTGGGAGTGAAGGACACAACAAAGAGGAATCTATGGCTTTTATACCCATTAGACCTGCTTTACCCTCTGAGGAAAGGGCAGGGCAGGAGAAGGACCATTCCCCATGGCAATGACCTTGGTCTTCTTCATTAGACATCACAAGTGCCAAGGTGCCCACATTCCATCTTCAAAAGATAGACTTGGCATAGCAACTACAGAGCATTAGAGACCTGGAGACCTCTAGGCAACTTCTACTGATTTAATTGAACAAATGATATTTGCAGAAAGAAGTTTCATGGATAATAAATCATACAAAAAATTTGCTATCTTTTCCAAAACTGTAGATGAAATATATTTGACTCTTTTGAGATTCTGAACTGCTACATTACAACATTCTTATGTGTGCTAAATGAGGGAACAAAGATCAGAAGCCTTACATAATTTGAGAAAAGAGACATTTGCATGCCAAGAAATATATTTATTCTTCATGCCTTCCTAAAAATCCCTTTCCTTTTTTCTCCTAATAGTGTGGATTTTTAGAGTTGCTTTTTCCCACCATTTTCTACTCATAGGCATTATTCAAATTACTATAGTTATAATAATTATTTTATTTATGTTAGCCTTTCACTGTCCACAAACATTCTATTTGATCTTTCCAGATCCTTGTATGATTTGAAGAGTACTGTTATGATTATTTTAATTTTATAATGAAGAAACTGAGCAGCTAATTAACTTACGTAAGACCACATAGCTAATAAATGGCATGATCCCATGATCCCATGCTTCAGTGAAATAAATTTGATGACCCATATGCAGCAAATCAATGCAAAAGTAAAATCTGAAATATGACAATTTGAAGCTAGAACAAAGTTTCACATTATCTAAAATATTTTCCTCATAAGCATTTTAGTTTCAATAAAGCACTGTTAGAACGAGGATATATGTATGGTCACAGAGAAATATAACTATTGATATTTCTGACTTTCAGATTTTTCTAAGAACTATCTTTACAAAGCATGTTCGTGTCTGTAGTTTTTCCCTCTACAAGTATGCCTTCAAATATGAAGAACAGAAACAATATTGGTTCTGTTGTTGCCTTGGCCAGAGTGCTTTGTTGCAGCCAACAAACCCTGTGCAGCAAGTTTAAGCAGAAAGTTATTTATTGAGACAGAGAGAGCCCACAGAATCTTTGTAAGGGCTGAAGGCGCAGACTCCATGCTGAGTTTCTGGGGAGGACTCCTACAACTACGACTCTGAACTGGCCTGCCAAGGAAATTGCTGCCTCTGCCATCATCAGAAAGTGGCTAAGTGAGGATGCTTCTATCACCATGCCAATAACACAGCATTCCTCAATGCAATGGACTGAACGTCTGCGGCCCTCCAAAATCCATGTGTTGAAAACCTAACTCCTAAGGTGACTGTTAGGAGGTAGGGCCTTTGGGATGTGCTTAGGTCATGAGGGCTCTGCCCTCATGAATGGGATTATTGCCCTTATAAAAGAGGTTCTAGAGAGATCCTTTGCCTTTCTTCTGCCATATGAGGTTACAATAAGTCTACAACCTGGAAGTGGGCCCTCACAAGACCATGCTGGCACCCTGACCTCAGATTTTCAGGACTGTGAGAAATAAATTGGTTGTTTACAAACAGCCCAAACAGACTAAGACTTTCCCTCTGCATCAGTACTTGCTGCAAAATGGAAACTTGGCACCATGCCCTTTCCTCCCTGTGACTCACTGCTAATGAGTCTCTCACAGGTGCATCTGATGGGTAGAATCCAAATCACTTATTCTTCCTCAGAAACAAAGGTTTCATTTGTTGCTTTCTTTATTGAGATTGTAAGACTTAAATTGCATGGAAATATTATAAAATGGAGAGGCTTTTAAAAATATTTCATGTAACTAGATATGGCAGAAGTCCATTACAGTGTTTAACTGTTTAAATGAGAATAATAATAAAACCTATCATATAGTATTGTCACATAGATTAAGTGAAATAAAATATAAAAAAGGCTTAATACACTTAGCACAAAGAAAGAGATGGATAAATATTGTATATTATAATGTAATGGGGTGTTGAGTAGAACCTCTATTGTTCTGGAATTGTAACTAAGGCCTCTAAACTGAGGACACAGAACTTACAATAGCCGCTTTCTGAATGAAGGTGCGAGCAACTGGGGAACCAAGCAGCCACTCTGAGATTTTGTAAGAGATGAACGTAATCTCTCTGTTGCCCCAACACTTCCCTCAAGACACTCTCCGATGGACATAAAGAGGAGACTTAAGGGAGAGAAAGGGAAGAGGGAGCTGATTTCACAGAATAGCGAGTGACCGATTCTGAGAACTAGTCAGGGCTGCTGATGTTTTTCATCATGGAAGGAGGAAGAAGGATGAACACACATCCACCAAGTCCAGCGAGGGGTCCACCAAAAGAACTGCCTGTAGGATTTGAGATTGTCATCTCGTTCTCCGGTATTACTTGATGATCCGCCCTCCCAGAGCCTGAACACAAATGGCAGACATGAGGTAAAAGAAGGGAAGCCATGTGGTATCTCATGATGTTTGAATGTGAGAGTGATATATGAGTTTCATATAGCTCAAAAAAACATTGTGGAAGGTAGCATGGCTTGAGCTATGAGCTCATACCCTAATTAAGAGGGTCCTCTGCTTTGGGAAGGAGTAAGAAATTGTGACCATGTGATACACTGAGAGTGAAGGAAGCTGGAAGCCTAAAGAAGAGTCTGAGACAGAGACAGATCTTCCATCAGAGTAATTATGAAGTGAGAGTCCCTCCCATAGGGTCACCTCCCATAGGAGCTTACGCATGAGTTCAAACATCCATTTCTATTTCCCCCTCTCTTTACATCTCCCTCCTTGCTAACCCAACATACCAGAGGGGGAAGAGGAAAGGGAAGTAGAATTTAATAGTAAGTTCTCCTTTCCTCACTGCATGCCCCATCACCCACTGATAAACTCTGAGCTAGGAGAAGGGGTAAGTGTGATTGGAGTTTTCTATTAGACTGGACTGGACTTAATAACTGGAATTTATCTGAAAACTCTTGAGATTTGATCAAGATGTCAGTAAGGTCTAGGAAAATCAGATTCAACAAAAGAATGAGGTCAAAGGCACTGGTTGTGTAGAAACAAGACCCTTGTATGTTTATAACCCACTAGGATAACCTTGTAACAAGCTGGTTACAATAGGATTGCTTTTATTATTTCTATTCACACCCCTATTTCTCTATCAGGTCTTGGTTTACATTTTTAAAAAATAAGGTAGCTAGAACAAGATAAGTGACCTCAGCCAGTGCTATGAAAGTGTCTCACCATCTTTTGAACATTTACTTCTCACCCAATATAGGCCCGAATTTTCATACTCTACGGCCAAAGCAGATAGAGGATAATCATCTATGTTTTCTCTTCTTTGATTTATTTCTCTGCAGACTTGCTTGCAGCCAACATATATCTTAACTGGAGCAGTATTTAACGCAAGGTACCTTCATACTCTCTGTTAGATCATGATCTATTTCCCCACACCTCTCAATTACAATATTAGAATGTTTGAGAATAACATCTGGAACTTTAAAGAATGTATAACTCACCCAGGAATTGTTAAAGTATAGATTCTGATTTTAAAGTTTTGGGGAAGAACCTGAGGTCATATGTTTCTCACATTTCCAGGTTTGTGGACCACAACTTGTATAGCAGAACCCTCTAGAGTAGAGAACCCTCCTCCTCATTAAATGAACTCCTTCCCCCAAAAACAAACAGAACAAAAAAAAAAAGCAAAAGCTTTCCAACTTCTTTGAAAAGACATCAATAAGAGTGAGCAGGAATTCATTTACTCTGCCATTACAAAATTGCTCAGATTGTACTCTATGTTTTAGCACTAGATTTTCCATATCCATACTGATCTCTTTTCACGGTAATGTTAGCACCTGATAGTAGTCATGTTTTTCTTTCTAGTATTGGAGATTTTCCTAGGATATTTAATAAAATTCAGTTCTCACATGGGAAAACCAACTGCAGTCAACATTACAAAGGTGACTTGTGGTATCAGGAGGAGCTAATCTACAAATTCACTTAAGAGGAGAAAGAAAACTTGTGAGTGTCCTTTTGACACATAAAAAATGTGAGAATCCTGGGTGTAAAACTATGGCTTTCAAACGAAGATCTCAATTCTGCCCCTGCTATCCCCTGATTCTGACTGAATTATTCCAGAAGTGGCCCTGGCCACCTATAATTTTTCGAAACTCCCCCGATGAATCTAGTGTTCTACTGTCCAGACAAGGCTGGAAAACACTGGTCTACAGTGTTCTTTTCAGTCCAGAGTCGCACAGTGAGTCGGGAGCAGAGCTTGGATTTGAATCCGATGTTTGCATTCTTGAACCCAACACTACGCTGACATCTTAGCTCCCCATTCCTTTGTTCCAGGTCCATGTAATTATCTCCATCATCACCCAAGCTTCAACTTATGACTATCTATGACTTCTCTAAGCTCGCTTCTATATTTTTCATCATGTGCCCTGCATCTGGGGATTTCTCTCTCCCGACCCTCATTTCTTAGGTCACTTACACATTGAAACTGTCTTTTCCTCATGCTCCTTTGCTGTCTGTCCAATACCAACGTAACACAATCACTTGGAGATCAAATTCCGGCTTTGTCAATATTTGAAAGTCCGAATTATTAAAGCCGAAAGGATCTTTGGGATAAATAAGTCCAGCCCCTTTTTATTGTTAATAATTACTCCAGATTTTCCAGATGAGATCTTCTCAGTGATATACATTTCCCAGAAAGGATACTGAATGTAATGTGAAGCAAGTGCTTTAACACAGCATGCCAAAGGAATTTTTGTTCATTGAAAGAAGGAGGGGCTGGGAATTGCCAAAGTCATCTGTATAAACCTCTATTTTCCTTTTACTGTGGTGCTCTGACCCATAAGCTCTGAAATCCAAACACAGGGCTCACATGGAGAAAAATCCAGATACTCAGCTTTTCCTGCAGGGCAAAGAAATAGGCCAAAAGGGTCTGGCAGGGGTTAAGCAAGTGATGCGAAATCCCAAGTCTATTTAATGGTCTGTGCCTTGTCTCAAAGCACCAGATCACACTGGTACTTAAAACTGAACATATAGATGGGGAAAAAAATAGCATTAAAAAGAGTAGGCAATTTGAATTAAATAGTATGAGCAATATTAGCCTTTTTTAAGAAACCTAGATACGAATGGGGAATGTTCTCTTATAGTTAAATTATTTGCCATATTTGAGGTTAAATTTGAGTATTTAATTAAAATGAAAATTGCAGCCTATTGTGAACTAATAATCCAGGGTTCTAATGCTGCCCCAACAATAACAATTTTCTGCCTCAGATTTCTCATCTGTAAACCAGCAATAAAATACTTTCCTTATAAACCTCATTACACTGGCCCAAGGACAATATAACAAACAATATGTAAAAGGAATTTGGAAACAAAGACAAAAAAGATTTATCTTTACTGTTATTATTTTATAGCTAAGTAACCTCCCTTTTCTAGTAATTGGTAACTGGTTTTTTCTATGGGCAAATGTGGCAGGTGCTCTGGGTCATTGTTTTGAGAGGACCATGATATAAGACCCTTTAAGAAATATCTTTTAAAAAAAGATAGATGCAGTAGCTGCCAAATGTTGTCAACCCATGACTTGTTCAAATAATCAAATCCCACTAAGGCAGACAGCTTGACTAGAATGTTCAAGTAAGTTTTTCTAACACGAAAGCTGTCGCTCACACTATAAGTCATAAGCGGTTCTGGTCATTGATCCTTTCTGAAAAGGGAATTGGACAAAATCTGACCAGAAGAAAGATGGCTCCAAATCATCTCACGAGTCACACCGCAGGCACATTTGGCCTTTTTTTTTTTTGGATAATATTTACACTCTGGGGAGATTTATAAGAAAGGTCAAAGGTATTACTGTTAAACAAAGTTCATGAGTCTGAGTGCTTTCTGTTTTAACTTGAGAATTATATGGGAAAGTAAAAGGAACTGCAATCCAGAGATTATACCCACAGCCTTTGGAATGGATTTTAATCATAATAATTGGCAGTAAATATTATTGCCATATTGCCAAATGAGGCCTGCCTGGCTACTATATGCTTTTGATACTTTGTATATGGCTATACATAAGAAAGCATAGAATTACAAATAAACTTAACATAAAAATAACACCTGGTGAAAAATAATCCGATACTGAAAATAGTGAACAATATCTGAAAGGTGCTAGTTAGAAGATGACTCTATGGAATTACTGCTGGTTTTCATAAGAACATCTTGCTTGTGCCTTCCTTTGAACTATATTTGTCTTATCATCCCAGTCCAGATTCTCCATTGTAATATAAAAGTCCAAAATGTAATAGGCTTCCTTCGGTTTCTTACCCACAGAGTCATAGAATGTTAAGAGCTAGAGGAGGCTTGTGGAATGGCTAATTCTAGACATCCATGCTTCCCTCCCTCTAGCTGAGTTCGTGGCTATCATCACCAACCCACCGTGGTCCCTTCTGTGATGAACAGAGACATAATCTAAGAGATCTTCTCAATAATAGTCCATTAAAGAAATCAGTCAGGGTGCCAGCAGGAAACAGATGGCACAAGAAAATTAAAGATAATTCAGAGAGAGTTTAGTGGAGAGACTATTTATCAAGGGAAAATCTTCAGTTTGTAAGCAGGGGGTGGTACCATGGGGCTCAGGAGCAAGAGGAACAGCAGGGAGAGTCAATTAGGGATGGTCTACTTATAGTAATTATGACCTTTGGTTGAGGGACAAAAGTGAGCCCAAGGTGACCTCACGAAAGATCCAAGCTCACCCTATCCCTCTCTCCAGGCTCCTGCTGGGACACAGCATTTACCAAACCCAACAGGAAACTAGAAGCTAGGAAGCCTTCTGATACAGCCATTAAAACTCAGCCACCTGGGACAGAAAGTGGGTTAGAGAAAAAGGGAGAAGGCAACCACATGGGCAAAAGGCACTTACGTAGCACTTGAGGTGACTTGCCCTAGAGAGCACATAGCTGTTAAGTAAGAGAAGAGAGACAAAAACACAGGCTTTCTTATTTTCAAGCCTTTTCTTTGTACACTGCTGTGTGTGTGTGTGTGTGTGTGTGTTTTCACTCGAGTGCATGCATGCAAGTGAGTACCTTGAAGATAGAAAGTTGACCACAGAGCAGGTTCATCTGGCACTCTGGGACTGGTTGGCTCAAATGCTTCAGTTGGTCCCTCAGTTCTGTGAAGGCCCCTACGTCAAGCACTCTGTAAGTTCCAGATGAAACCAGCCTGACCAGAGGTGCTACGGCTTAATCCAGGGCCTTCCAATGAATGTAGTATTGCAGTGTGACTCTAGATACTGGTTCTTTCTTTTTAATGGGCAAAACAAAAAGCTGCTTTCCAGATTTACGTGAGCCTGAATTAGCTTATCTTTCTGACCCGTGCCATTACTGAAAATGTCAACCTGTATTCAACTCAGTGTTATTTTGGAAAGTCGTGTACCCATAATTATCTCAGTGTCATGTCCCAATTTCTTGCATTATTTAGTGGAAGTAAACAATGAAGATTCATTAATGAGTGGGCCATTCAAAATTGTTAAAAATGCCATAAATTTCTCAGTCACTACTGTTAGCTAAAAGCTTCCCTCTTCCTTTTATTAAGCTCAGAGCAAGAAAATATATGTTGTAAGCACAGATCCGGGTTGGAACGGCTCTTTGTGAGCTAAACCTTACAATACATCATAATTCTACACATTCAGTAAAAAAATGTTTTGGTATGATATTAATATAGGATGTTTTGCACAGTACTTCAGTTTCCCACTCAGTTTCTTATTACATAGATAGGATATCAAATTTCCATATGGATCACTACATGTTCACTTATGTTAGTATGAAGAAATCAAATTACCACTAAGGCAATCAACTAGGATTCACATTCAATGTTCACATTCAGTTCACATTGGTCACTGACTCTCTGCTGTGTACCAAGAATGGTACTATTTTCTGAACTATTTTCGACTTCAAGCTACTTTGTCACTAAAATATTGAAAATGTCATTAGTAAATATAAACAATACTGGTAAATGTTCAATTAAAAATTATATAATTTATGTGAAAGATTTTTTCACTTAGTTTCTAGATCAAAATCACTAATAAATTCTGTTTTTGCATTAACGACAGGTCGCAAGAAGATTCAATAATATAAAAAATCATATCCACTTGCTCATGTCAGCACAGCACACTCACACTTATTAAACCTTTTCATATCCATTTGAACCTCTGGAACAGTTGAAGCATAGTGGTTAGAACAGGTGAGACGCAATGTGGTTAAGCAAAGGGACAGAGGGAGGAGAAAAGGAAATACCTTACCATATCCTGCATTTATTTTTATCATTTCACATTTATTTATCAGAGAATCAGAGCTCCTTCCCAGTTACCTAACTAGTTGGTGACAAAGCCAGAAACAAACCGAGGCTTTTCCATTCCTCTGATGCCATTTCCATGACATTTCTCATGATGATTCTCCCATACGGAGATTAAATTCATTCCCCCTACCTTTCTAGGTAGAGTGCTTCAAATAAATGAAGACCAATTTTAGTTAAACCAAAATAATCTGTGTTAGAAATCAAAAACAATTAAAATCACATACTATCTATTCATCTGGACTAATCTAGCTTCAACAATTATTGGCTTAACTAATAAAGTAATGATGCCTCTCAGTTATAATCTCCCAGGTGGTGGCTTATTTTAATGTAGAAATCATTTTTTGGACAGAAATAACTTCTGTTTGAAGATCTCAAACTGTGTTCAAAGCTGCATTTGAAATACCATGAAAATGATGATGTACCCTGAAGCCAGCCCAAACAAACATAATCAGTGAGTGGGCGAGTAAAAATATAATTGAAAAGTAACAATGACAACAGACACAACTAGTCTGTTTCTTTCAGGACGTTGTTTCCACCTATATGAAGTTTTCTCCCATACCCAGCACCAACATGCTAATCCAGGCTCATGCTGTCTCATGCCTAAAAAGGCTGTTCCTGATTCTGCTTTATAGCTTTTGCTCCTCCCATCTGTCCTCACTATAAAGTAAAATCAGGGAGTGAAATATAGTTTCAGTAAATGAACTAGTAATTATTAAGCCCAAACTAAGCACCAGGCTTAGTGCAAAGGACTTTACAGATACATTTTCTCATTTAAATGTGTATCCTTTGACATTGGTAATGATCCTCCCCCATTTTAGATGAAAAACTAAGGCTCAAAGAGATTCAGCAACTTCCCCAACGTCATGCAACTAGTAAATGGTAGAACCCAAAATATCAACGCACAATCTTTTACATATCTAATCTAATCCCGTAATCAAATACATATCTACACCATATCCCATTCCTACATTGTGTGGTCATATTTTACTAGTGCTGTAGATAAAAGAGACTCCCTTGGGATCGACAGCAAAGTCGATCCCTTTGACAAATGATACTTAAGTTAATGATCTTCTCCCTGGCTTATACATTCTGCTTCTTCCATCAGGAAGTCTCTGCCAGTCAGTCCTGAGACTCAGCTTTGGTCATGTCTCAACTCTGAAAGGAAGGCTTCCTCATTTCACAGCTTGATTTCAGCACCTTCCTCTGCCTTGCTATGCCCATAAGCATACCTCAATCACGGCATACGTCACACTGTAATCCAGTCTACCATTTGTCTGTTTCCCCAAAAGGCAGTGAACTCCTTGAGAAAAAGGGCTGTATTTTGTTCATCGTTATCTAGTACCACACTCATTTTTCCACTGTAGGTTTCCAGTCTGAAGCAGGCAGAGCTGCAGCAAGGAAAATGTATAACACTAAATGAACTTTAGAGCATTCATCATGTGTTCGGTGGGAAATTCTACTAAATTGAGACTTGAGTTACAACAGGTGAGTGAGAGAATGTCTATTACTCAAGAGTGAACAGACTCACCATAGGACTTGATGGGTTCCTATCCAGTGCCTGAGAAAGTTGAGAGAGCAGAGGAGACAAAAATATAATTTCTTTTTATTTTAGTGACAGCAGCTTTGCTTAACAAACTGGTCACTTTGTATCCCCAGGGTAGGACACTAAAGAAATAAAGAAATTATTTTCCTTGTCTTTACTATGAAGATTTCCCAAGTCATTTCCCAGGAATTTGAGACATCATTCATCCTAAATAAGCAAATATTCTAGATGCCAGAGCCCCTATCTTTAGAGATCCAAGAGGTGAGAGGAACTAATTCTACCTTGAGAAATTCCAGTCATAGTAGCTAATATTTATTACATATTTACTGTGTGTTACGAAGGCATGTGGAGGTGTGCTTGTGAAGGGCATTGTGCAGCATGATAAGGAGTTCTACATATATTTTATCATTTAACTATCATAACAATCATTATTCATCTCCCCATTTTATGTACATGGAAACTAATAGAAGTTAAATGACTTGCCCGAGATCACACTGCAAGTCAATAGAGAATTCTGACCCAAGCTATCTGCGGTCCAACCCAGATTTATTATTGGAATAGGCTTATGGCAGCTGAGAAGGCCCACAATCTGCTGTCTATAAGCTAGAGACCCAGGAAAGCCAGTGGTGTAATTCAGTCCAAGTCTGAAGGCCTAAGAATTGGGAGGCTGATGGTATAAGTTATGATTTGATTCCAAAAGTCCAATAGCCAAGAGCACCTATGTCAGAGGGCAAGAGAAATGTATGCCTCTGTTCAAGCAGAAAAGGCGAAGTACCCTTTCTCTGCCTTGTTCTATTCAGGACCTCAGTAGACTGGATGATGACCACCCACACTGGGGAAGGCCATCTGCTTTACTCAGTCTGTTAATTCAAATGCTAATTTCTTTCCAGGGATATCCTCACAGCCGCACCCAGAAATAATGTTTTACTAGCTATCTGGGTATCCCTTTGCCCAGTCAAGTTGACACATAAAATTAACCATCATGAATCTACCCTTCATGAGCTTGGCACCCATACACATCTCCTTAAACCATAATCTCCAGATAAAGACAATAACCAAATCATAATTCCATCTAACATGATACAACTATCCTGTGTACAACCAAAAATGCATTAATACCTTCTTCAGAAGAAGAGGTAAATTCCTTGAGTGATGTTTACTTTTTCCTGATATTCTGTAACTTAAATAGTATGATGTAAAATCAACAGTACTTAACTATTTCTATCAAGTAAATACACCTGTGTTACATGATAAGAACAGAGAGAAAACAAAGATATTATATGTATGTATGTGTGTGTATACATATATATATATATATATGTTTATGTATATACACAAATGTAGTCATAAAAAATAAGGAAGAAATATTCATGATAATTACAGTTCTCATTTCTATAACTGGTCAATTGATTGTAGCTGATATTTATAACTACCTTCTTCTACTACCCATTCTGTATTCCCTTTGCCTTCGCAAGAACTTCAGCAGGGCATAGTTTTTTACATGGCAGGATAACCAAAACCTTCATTCCTGAAGCATCTGAGCCGTTAGTAGTCCTGCCTGAATTGGGTTGTTGTAGTTTTCCCTTGATCTTATTCATAGGGCATCACAATACTAAGAGACAGCCTAAGGGGTCTCATGTATTCCAGACATACTCTTCCTTATCTCCATTGTGGAATACCAGTACAATTTCCCCTTAATAATCCAGATCAATCACCCCAGCCCGTACAAAACTTCCTTCTTTTCCTGTTGATTCAAAAGCATAAGGAGCCAAAAGTGGTCAGGTCTTAACTTTCATTTCAATGGAATTATTGTGACTCCTGCTAGAAGCATTCTTCCCTCTAGAACTAAGACCTCTACTCCAGCAGAGCAAAACATCAGGGGAACAGGTAGAAAAATTTTTGCTTGTCTCTTACTATGATAGTGAATGGTGCCACTCCTATTTCCACTCCTTGATTCCTGGACCCCTGACTCCTGGCTATGGAAGAAACAGCACCATTTTTTGTACGCTGATTCAGAGCATATAGAGCCTTCTTGAGAACTTTGCCCCATCCCTTCAAGATACTGCCACCTAGTTGGCACTGTAATTTAGTCTTCAAAAGGCCACTGCACTGCTCTATCAAGTTGGCTGCTTCTGAATGGTGGGGAACATAATAAGACCAATGAATTCCATGAGCGTGGCCACTGTCACATTTATTTTGCTGTGAGGTGAGTTCCTTGATCAGAAACAATGCTGTGTACAAATTTGTATGCCAAGTAAGTATCACTTCCAATAAGAGAAAAGCACTGCCCTTTCCTGATGAAAGTGGTCCAATGTAATCGACTAGCTTTCAGGTAGCTGGCTAATCACCCCAGGAAATAGTGCTATATTAGGGTCTCAGTGTTGATCTCTGCTGCTGGTAGTGACCATAGCCAGGACAACAATGATGAGTGGAAGTGCATGTTGCTGAGCCCATGCATAACCTCTATCCCTGCCAACATGGCCACTTTGTCCATGAGCCCATCAGGCAATGACAGGGTGGCTAGGGAAAGAGGCTGACTATTATTCACAGAAAGGATCATTCTATCCACTTGATTATTAAAATTCTCCTCTGATGAAACTCCCTTTGGTGAGCATTCACATGAAATCACACAAACACATAAATTTCCTTCAGCTTTCTAAAGTATATGTAAAATGGCTCCATGATGTCTAGAGGTATGCCCGATCTGAAAAGGTACCAGGTCTTACCTTACAGGGACTTTCATGTCATTAGCTCACTTCGTCATCATTAAACTACATTTATTAAGAATTAGATCAAAAACAGCATTTTTGTAAATCTACATGTAGTAGCCTAATCCCTTTTTGGCAAACTAACTGGTAATGAGCAGCTGGAGTCTTTTTTGTCTTAGGCAGTGATATTATCTCTGGCTATACTGGTCCCCACTGGCTTAGTAAACATAATAGGAAGTGAATTATTTAAATTGGTCTTCATTAATAATAAAATTACAGGTGCATCCTGTTACCAGGCTTCCCAGCTCACATCAGTGAAACTAACACATGATTGCCTTCTCCCAAAAGATCACAATTAAATGATTGCTGTTGTATGTATGTTTTTAATTGATTTGTGTGACCTCCTCACACAAGCTAGAAAATGAGGTAAAGTTTTAAGTAGACAAACATGTACGGTTTGTGAACTTTTTGTTCTGATGGTGTTGAAACTGCATTGAGACTCATTCTTTAGCTTCCTACAGACATTTAAAAAATGATTATTACTGAATTATTCTAAAGTTCCAGGAAAGAAAATGAACAGTAGAAGTGTGTCCTTACAGCAATATGGGATTCGACTCTCAAATTCAATTTTTCTTTTGATCACTTTGCTTGTCACCCACTCTGATTCTACCTTTTCACCAATACCACCATCTTCCTCTCACCCTTTTCTGTAGACATTCTCTCTCTTCACTTCGTCATTAACAAATTGTTAATGAACATAGATTGTAGTTTACAGGACAATTAACCATTACCATTACCATCATCATCATCATCATCATCATCATCATATTTATAAAGCCCCCTTAGAAACTTTTAAAATGCATTCAAAGTATTTTATTTTTATGGTCTATGCTAGTCTCAGTAAGAATACAAAAATGATTGAGATCCTGCATGCAGAGTGCTAAAGTCTAACAGCAAAAATAAAATATCTAGCACAAATGATCAAACTATGAATCAGAAAATAGGAAGCACATGATGTTCTCCACAGAGAACTTTTTGAAGGCAGGATTCTGTCTCCTTCCTCTTGATTCCCAATATCTATTTCTACAGTTGGCACAATACTTGTAGACTGACGAACCCTAAGCAATGTGCCATTCTTTCGACCCTGTGTGTTACTAACTATGCCACCAGCCCAAGATAAGGCAATTAAGACAATAGACCAGGTCCCCGCCCTCAGGCTACTGATACTCTCATGGGAGAACCAGCCACTAACACGAAACAAACAAAAAATAAAATTGTTACAAATTTGTTAAATGCCATAAAGGAAGTAACAGAGCAATGGAATAAAGAGTGATGGGAGGTGAGCAGAAGGAGGAGATGACTTTAGGTCAGGAGATCAGAAGACTCTTTGACTTACGAAGGCAGCATATAAAGGGAGATCTGCAGAATGAGAAGGAGCCAGGTAAGGAGCATCAAAGGCAGAGGGAATGCCCTAAGGTAGGAAAAGTGTGGAGAAAGAATTATAGGAGGACAAGAGCCAAGCAGAAAGACCAGGTAGAACCCCAGTAAGGTACTTCGGTCTAGGAAAGTGACAATGGAAAGATACAGGCAGATTTGAGATGGATGTTGAGACGTGGTTTTCTCTGCTCTTGATTCTTTTGCAATATAATCTCAATTTTTCTATCTTCTAAGACTCTTCACATTTTCTTATTTTCCATTGCGATTATGGATTGTTTTAGTCTTTGGAGGAAACAATAGAAAATACCCAGTCTTTTCAGTTATTTCAAAGAATATTGACTAGAAGGGAAAAGAAGCTTTCACCCCATTCAGCCTCTAAGACTTGAACTCCCTGCATGTCCCCACAGTGTTAGTTCTCACAGTGTCCTACCCACAACCTTCCCTTCCCGCTTCTACTCCTGTCACCATACCATCGTTAGAGAGAACCTAGGTCACGAAGAGAGAAGCCTGAGCTAAAGTGCTGTTGTGTTGCATCTGTGTGAAGCTAGTAAGATCCTGCACAGAACTGACCCCACAGCAGCTACTGGTGTAAGATCAGTTGGTGCCAATATAATCTGATGAGGTAACTAAAAGGCACTTGATGTTTTCAATTTTCAGAGTCCTCCCTGAAAATCATGAAGTGATTAAAATTTCAAGTCAGAGTGAGATGGGCAAATAGAGATTAATATTTTACACAGTGACAGTTTTAAAATACGCCCTTCAACTCACCCTTGTCAGCATACCATTCTACCTGTTCATGCATGTGTGTATGCATGTGTACATGTGTGTGTGCATGTACTCGTGTAGTTGTTTCTTTCCATTTCCAAGATGACCCCCAAGATGATTTTTGTGTATAAGAGATAAGGTAGAGAGCAATCTAGCTCTTAAGTTTCACAAGAGATGCCTTTTTGAGAACAATTTTAAAAATAGAAAATCGAGTTGATATACTTTTTAATTCCTCCAAGTTTGAGCAAAACAAAATTATTTTAAAGTAATATTACATTCTGAAACATTGTTTCTATAGCAGCTGATGAACATTTTAGTACCAAGTGGGTAATGTTTGCAGGCCACAGCTCTCTGCACCGGAATAACTCGGGCTAACCAATGTGATTAACTGAGTGTTCAGATGGGAGCAGATGTAGGTTAAAGCTTTCGTATCCCAATTACTGCTGTCAGTGATCTCTCTATAGATACTGTTAATTCCATTATCACAATAAGTAAGAGAGAATAAAAGGTTTGACAAGTTGAATACCTCCAAGACTCCACTCTATAAGAGTTGATGAAGTATCATGGGAATCATCTTAATTCAAGTTTACATACAAAAATAAACTCTTTACAAAACGGCAAAATGTAAATAGTCCTCAATTCCTACGTAGGTCATGGAAGAAATTGCTTACTTTGAATTTTAATGGAAATTTACTCATAGTAAATTTATCATGTTCTGTTTGCTACTGCCTTCTAAGGAAAAAGAATTTTGGTATCTGAAGGAACTTCTATTGGGTAAACAAAAGTAACACTTCTGCCCTTCTTATAATGGCCTTTGATGTTACTGTAGGCAATTTTAACTGAGTGAGAATATCAGTTTGAATTTAGAACTGTTACATAACTAAATCGCTCTGCCTAGGAAGGATGAGGAGATACTGAGAATCCCAGTAAGAGATCAAGAAATTGTGAGGCAGGAACAAGAAGGCAGAGCATAAATGGGAGAAGAGACACAGAAGAACACCGGTAGCTGTGAGGATGAAGAGAGGGACATGGAAGGCCAGGCAGGGCTCATTGAGCTCAGTGTGCAATTAGCGAAACAGCTGGCACTATGTAATGCCTAGTCACCCCCTGTGTCACTTCAGTAAATCCTTCATTGTTCCCTAATGCTCTCGTTGAAGTGAATTTTTGTTTAGGAGAAAGTAAAAAGGGGAAAAGAAGATGAAAGAAAGAAAAGAGAAAGGAAAGAAAAAAGAAAAGAGGGAGGGAAAGAGAGAGAAAGAAAAGAGACAGACAGAAAAGGAAAATTTTGTTAGTAATAAAACAGCTTCTCCCTCTAAACAAATATAGAACCGATATTTAAACACTATTGATCAAAGAAATGCAACATTTTTTTTTAATTCTGCAGTCCACCACATGAATTTTTCTAACCCTGATTATAGCCTAATTCTGTAATCCGAAGTAAAAAATAATTATAAGTTTTTCAGTGACATGACGCAGGACATACTGATGACGGCAGCCTCCGCTATAGAAGCCAATATTATTAATTCTTCAATATTTGAGCATCTTCTCTGTAAAGCATGTCATGATCCTGGAGAGATGCAAAGGAGAATGAGACACAGACCCTACTTTAAAGGTTTGGTCGGTTTATGTTTATGTTTATACATATATATATGTATACATATTTATATTTATACGGATTTATACACATTAAGTTAGGGGCCTTCTCTGACCTCATCTACCATTCCAGCCTGTCAATGACAAAAGTTTGGCAACTATTCCTGTGAAAATTAATGACGTGATAATATAAATTATTTAAGATCTAATGATATAACTTGATCTGTAAAGGAAAAATGCTATTGCTCCCACATTCGGGTCATTTATCAAGGCATTTTGGTTCACACTACAAAGAGTAGGACCTCCTTGGAGTAGGTGGGCATATTTTCATTATGCAAGCCACAGGATGAACATCAGCTAGCCTTTTCTATTCCAACCAAACAGAAATACGTTTTGGATACTTTTCATTTGCAGATTAAAGTACCCAACAACTTTTTCTGCATTAACCTCTATTTCTATTCTGTATGATTCCTTAGCATTTGAATTACTGTAACAGATTGTTTCTAAAAATGGCTACAATTCTTTCCCTCCCTGTAATACCCATTTGTAATGTGACCTCCTAGCTGGGCTGGCCTTGTGACTTATTTTGATATAATACAGCTGAAGTAAAGTTGTGCCAGTTCTGAACCTAAGCTGTAAGAAACCTCATATGCTTCTTGTATTCGTTTGTTAGGGCAGCCATAACAAAATACCACAGAATGGGGGGCTTAAATTACAGAAACTTATTTTTTCATAGTTTACGATGTCAGAAGTCTAGGATTAAGGCATTGGCAGGTTTGGCTTCTTCTGAGTCCTCTCGCCTTGGCTTACAAATGGACACTCTCTTGCTATGGCCTCAGACAATCTTCACAATATGTGTATGAACCTCTAGTGTTTCTCTATGTGTCTAAGTTTCCTCTTTATAAGAACATCTGTCACACTGAATTAGAACATTCCCTAATGGCCTCATTCTAACTTAATCACCTCACTGAAGCTCCTATTTCCAAATACAGTCACGATCTGAGGTACTTGGAGCTAGGGCTTCGACATGTAAATTTTGGAGGAACATAATTCGGCCCATAGCACTTCCCTCATTCTCCAGAGATTCTGCTGCCTCCAACTGAACCAGCCCAGGCCAGCTTCCTAGATGGCCAGCCAATCTTCAGAAGCTTCACATCTGACCTGCATCTCACCACAAAAACATGAGAAAGTCCAACAGAGACCAAGAGAACCATCCAGCTGAACCCAGTCTAACCTGCAGACCTGTACAAATATGATTGCTATTTCAAGCCATGACGTTTAGAGGTGGTTTATTATACTGCTTTTTGAGTTTAAGTGTTTAAAGATTAAATAGTAAAGGGATGGAGGTCCACGCATGTGCCAGGAGCAGGAACAAGGTGTGGGGGGTGGGGTCTTTCCTTTAGCATTTGAGGCAGAGAGGACCTGGACAAGCCCCCAGGCTCCTCAGTTACAGAGAAGCAGGAAAGCAGCCACACTTTCCCAGGCCCTGAGACAGTGAGAATCTAGTAGTCTGGACAAGAAGATGCAGCACTGATCAGAACCAAAGACTGTGCACTTGAGCATGATGGGGACATGGCGTCTCTGCAAGGAAAACCAATGACTAAAAGCCCCAACATGCCAGCTATATGTCTCAGGGATACCCGCTCAAAGCAGATCAAGCACAGGAAGCAGAGCCCCAAGGTTTAGAAGTAACTTCAGAAGGAGGAAGAGAGACGGTAATACTATAATTTTGTTGTTATTTTAAACCTCAAATCCTGGAGAAGTCACTGAAGGAATGGCTCAGTGTCCGTAGCTGGATTAGGTTCCTGGTATGAGGCAGAATGCAGGCTTGAGACAGAGATTAAATGCAGTTATAAGTAAACAAGGAAAGCTACGATTTTGCACACCAGTTGGTGGGCCTTTGAAAACACTGTGCTTACTGGCATTTTTTTCCAGAGAGAAAGTCTATAATTTTAATTCGATTTTCAAAAGGCCCCTGGACCAAAACAGGTTAAGGACCACTGTGTTTGTTTAACAGAAACAATGCAAAGGCAAGAAAAAATAAACCGAGGAGCTCATTTCACAACAGCCACCTTTGACGTTTTATGTGATCACTGGAGCCTCTCCTCTGTCTTACCCACTCAGATGTTCTCTTCATGCACAAGAATTTCATTCACTCTGCTGTAACTATCATGTAGACTTTTCTTTCTATGTTCCCATCTGTTTGCCCCTGGTAGTCTTACATGTCTACAGTGGCATGATAAATGATATTCTTTCTATCCTAATTAGTCTTCTATTCCAAGAATTATTAGGTAATTATTTGACTAACACTTATTGTGGTGAGCATGTTCCTTTTCAGTTTGTAAATCTAGACAGGTCAGTTAAAGTTTGCTCGTTTGCTTTATATGTTTACATTTTCAATAAAAGTTCTGTATTAACATCTGTAGTACATTTATGTCCATTTTGAAGGAGTTTTAAGAAGGAGGCAGCATATCATAGAAAAGCAGATTAAGGCAGCACTCAGTGATTTGTATTCTGATTCTAATTCAAATGTTTAGCTGTGTGGCCCTGCATATCTCTGGCTCATACTCCCTTGGATGTGAAATTCATTTGTTAAAAGACTATGAGGCAGCGATGTGGCAGGGCTCTGGGCCCGGTTAATGGAAGATAGAGACAGACATATCTTTTGATTATTTTCTCTCCATGGTTCACCATCTTGCTCTCACACAGCTTCTTCTAATGCTTTTACATCATGGTCTTGATAATTTGCACGTCATCATGTGTTTAAAATTGTGTTGAATATACACATATTTTGGAGAATGTGAACTAAAACTTATTATTCCTATGCCCACTTACTTTTGCTTCTGGATAATATAGAACTTAGGTCAATTTCCAAGCAAAACATAGTTACATAAATAACACTGTTATCCTCTTTCCCAGCTAAGAATTTTCAATCACATGGAGAGTTAATAATAGAGTAATATACCTAGGGAGGAGGAAGAGGGAGTTTTGAACAATTCATTAAAATATAGTAACTTTTATATTTAAATAACAATTTTTAAAATCTCTCAAATATAATACTCATTGGATTTGTGGCTTTTGATACTTACTCCTCACAACTCCCTCCCATTACACTAACCTCATGGGGTGGTGAAAAAACACTGATAACCACAATATTTTAGCTCAGAACTACACCATCACTTATAAACATTTCTTTTCCTGTTACTCCAAATTAATGGTTTGAAACTTAGTATTGGCACAAATCTTTTTCCTAATGAAAGAATACCTGCAACCCAATATATAAGAGAGACAAAAGCTGAGGTTTCCTGTTTGAACAGAAAAGGGATGGGCAACAGTTATGGCTCCTTGTTCACCTCCTCACACTCTGTGCCATAGTTAGAGACCCTTTTGGGGGCACAAAACAGAGTGAAAATTACCAATGTGGTGTTTTCAAATATCTGGGCCCATGGATTTATAGCTACTACCAGTTAGTCCACATTTATTTATTCCACATATATTATTGAGCGTCTACTATCTGTCAGGCACTATTTTAGATGCTGGAGATACAGGGGATTGAAATTTTAGACTGGATAGTGAAGTAAGGCCTCATTGAAAGATAGTATTTGCATAAAATTCCTGAAGAAAGTGAGGATAGGGGTGATTAACTGGAAGAAGAGCAATCAAGAAAGAGAAAACAGAAAGTTCAAAGGTCCTAAGGCAAGAACTTTCTGTGTGAGGAAGCCAGTGTGGCTGAGTGAGGGCGACAGTAATAAGAGATGAAATTAAATACCTCAACGGTATGAGCTGAATCACATTAAATACCCAACAGTCAGCAGTTTTTCACCTACCAAACAGCAATTTTATGTAGCTCAACCTAACATTTGCAAGCAGGGACTTGAAACAATATAAATGGATTATTCACAGTGTGTGAGGGCAGGGACAAAGGATATTTAACAAGCAATTCCTTTCCGACAGCCTGCCTAATTTAAAAATCTTTAACACAGAATCTCAATCCATGGCCAATCAAAATATATGATATGACTTCAATAGTGCAGGAGACAGAGCACTGGACTAAATGTCCTGAGATCTGTCCTGATACCATGATGCCACATAGACTCTGAGCTGACGTTTAGGCATCTGTAAAGTGGAAGTGATCTGTGCCCTCCTGATCTCATCAAGTTTTGTAAAATTACTCAAGATAATGGGTTTCTTTAATCACATCTCTAGTGACATTTGGTTATAATTCTTCCACCTTAACCAGCCAACTTAGCATCACTACAAGTTCACAAGAGAGACATACACAAAGAGAATGGGGAGGAAAAGCTCATTATTTTGTTGCTGTATGGATTTACTTCAAGTCCTGTTAAAGAACCTCTAGTCCTGATGAACAGGACTGGATGATGTGGAGGCCAAGAGACTCTCTTGGCACCTCTGGCCCACAGCCTACACTAAAACCAAGTTCAGCAGCCTGCTCTGCCCCTTTCCATAGACCTCTCCCAGGAGGGTGTGCCACTTCGAGGCATGAAAAGAGCAAGCCAAGGAGGTCTATCCAAAGAAAGTCAATCCCAAAGGATATAACAGGAGCATACTAGTCTGTTGGTGCCCTCGTGACAAGCACCAGAATGGTGGGGGGAAGGGAAGTACTTCACAGAATTCTTCGGAAGGATGCACACTAGAACAGCTCTGAGGATCTGCAGAGCGGCATTTCCCAGTCTTTTAGGTCTCTAGGGTTAAAAATGACTCAGCTCCAACAATTTTCTATCCTGGAATCACGTTTTTCTGGATTGTTTTTTAAAATCTAATAACATTTCCTAATAAGAGGTCCATGGTCAACTGAAATCGTGTATGTCTTAGTGATGCAGGAAAAGAAGCACTGGCCTAAATTCAAATTCCCAGGAGCGACCCCATTGGACTTGTTTGAGTCACTGCCCACTCTTAGACAGAGAGCTGGGACATCTTGAGTGATTGTCTTAGCTAGACCATATAGGATGGAGAAAGAGCAATCCATGAGAAAGCAGGATCTTTCTGCAAAAAAAGAAGAAATAGATGCTGGACAAACAAAGATGTCAGATATCTACTATGGCATATCAGGCAGAAGCCCAAGTCTTTACCATTACGCTCAGCCCCCTCACTGAAAACCTGTAGCACTTTGGCTCAATAAATGTCCCTGCCTATGATTTTGACTCATCCTTGGAACAGGTGTGAAAGGGGTCCTTATGGCTAATAATATATCACACTTTGTTTTGTTTCCTATGAACCACAGTGGGGGTCAGTCAAAAAAGTTATGCTTGATTTTCCAAATCTTAACACTGATTCTATGTGTCTGCTAGAACCAATGAAAACATTAGGTGGAACTCCTCTCGGTTTAAAAACATCTTTTTGTATTGTCACAGAAGCCTGTAAGATTGGTCAGGACTGAAAATTAATTATATTTACCCCAAAGCCAAATGGAACACAGTCTCATCCCATTTCTCAAGCATACCTGAAAAGGTTAAATGATATGAACCAAGTATGAAGATAACTCAGAAAACACAACCTTGAGAATATAAATGCCCAAATCTCATATTTGCACAAATGCCTGACATTTTAATAAAAAGCTTCACATTACCAATTTAATTTTTTTCTAAAGTAAATTCCTCCTCTACTGACCCACAGAAAATGACGATTCTAAAATATATATAAAAGCATATCTCTTTCCTCAGTTCTTTGTACTTCTTATTCTGCTCAGTTTCATCAGAAGCATTTAATGTTGGTACCGAGCTAGAATCTGGGTTTTACCTTCAGCAGATATTTTCTTTCAGCTCTTCCAGAGTTGTGACTTTTCTAACCCCAAATCTTCCATGACCCAGTTCCTCGAGTTGAAGACAGTCAACGGAAAACATAAATGTATCATAGCTTTGGTTCAACTCTTATGAAATCTAACAAACACGAGCAAATCCCTAGAACTAGCCCATGTGTAAAGGTGGAAGAAATTTACAATTCAAGAGTCAAATAATATGCAAAATCATTTCTCAGACAAAAAGTACAATTAGAATCTAGTACCACATTGGAACTCAGAGTCATAGGCCATATCTAAGTCAATATAGTGTTAGCTATAAGAATGTAGTAGAATAAAAGAAATTTTTTAAAAAATGTGCTATAACTTCAGCCTCATCAGTGTGCAGCCTGGAGTCCAACTTTAAATTCAGCTGGGAGTCAACAAGTTTATTGTGACATTATGATTCCCATACCCTGTAAGAAAAAAATGCACAACCCATTCAGACTTCTCATTCTCTCAAAAAGTGGTTTCCATCACTTCTTACATAGACTAGAAACGTACAGTGGTGGGACTTCTAAACTCCAGGTTTTCCTGAAGATCTCCTCTTTCTCTGAGGATCCCATCCATATGATAAACTTCTTGATTTAACTTTCGATTCTCGGAGGTCTTACCACTCTTATTTTAAGTTAAGTGTTCCAACATGAGTTCCACATAGAGATATTTCCTTTCCTGAGACCAATTAGGTCTCTCTGATATAGAATTTTATTCTTTTCTATACTTTCCTTCATAACGCTTGTTACAAATTATAATTTAAATTCATGTGGTTATATAAATATATCTATCTGTTCCTTCCTCCTCCTCCTCTTCCCCACCCCCCCTCAAGTTTAAGCTCCATGAGTGCAGGAATGTTGAGCCTCCTCTCGTTTGCTCATCACTGAAGTATCAGAGCATAACTTAATGCCTAGTAAGAAGTGGCCATTGTAAACATTTGTTCAATAATTAAATCGTCCATATCAGTCCCCTTTTCTTCAGAACCTGAAATAATGAAAGGGAACCAGAGCTTCCCCTAGAGACCAGTAAATGGGAAAGCACTTAAAGTGAAAAATGATAGAAAAAAGAATAAAGGTAACAGATCATTTAACCTATTTGGTTCTTAGGACTGGCATTCTCTCCAATAATGCTAGGTTTTATTACAAATAACATATGTTCAGTCTCTTCAAGTGGAAAAAATATTGGCTAGTTTCAATTTCAAACCCAGTTTCAAAATAACTGTAGCATATTTATTCCTTGTCATCTAGGTAGCTTTATAAATTCTATATCTGTTGGTGCCATAAAGAATGCAACAGAAAGATATTAGCTACTAAAATGGAACTGAATAAAAAAAATCAATTTGAGGTTCTTTGCCAATACATTTTAGAGAACATGGATTTAGCCTACTTTGAATAATAATAACAAAGAATTAAGCCCTATAATAAAAACAGTATTCAAAAGGTACTGGCTTGACAAAACTTAAAAATGCATATTTTTAAACTGGGAGGCTGGGAACATGTAAGGTCTTTTATGCCTTATTATTTCAACGTTTTAGCCAAAATTTACAATAAGCTAAATCACAAATTTATTAAATGTACTTCCAGTTCAACACAAAAATGTCTAGGCTGCCTTCAGAAGAGACAGGATGTCTCCAAAAAGGGAGAACTCTACACCGCCCAACTAGACTTCCCACTCCCTCCCCAATGTCAGCTCAAGGACCTAGCTTTTGTGTTTTACATATTAGGTTTCTCCAGAAAGTTTCTTTGAAGAAAAGATGCCAAGAATTTTTTTTTGGAAGTGCCTGAAAATAATTGGTCTAAACCAACATATTACATTTTTATCTAGCTGTATTTTGGAGAGGAAAATGGCCAAAGTTGGTAAGGAGTGTTTTGATTATTAGGGCTTAATTCTTTGTTATTATCAGCTCCTACATTTCACAGCTTTTTCAAATCAACGGAGGAAAGAGTATGGGAAATTTAGAAAGTCCTCTTATAAACAAAATACCCATCATCTCTAAATAATTCAGTGCCTGCTACTTTCTCTAAAGCATTCCCATAGCCCTGTGTTGACCTGGTAGCATTTCTACCTCTGGTCTATCATATTTTTAAGACATACTTCAGCTCTAATGTTCACTTTAAACTTCTGTAAATGTGTCACTTTTAAAGCGAATGTTATTTGTCAGCATATTTCCACTTTTGGGCTAAGAGTTTGAAGGGTTTTATAAACCTAACTTCTAAAAACAGCACTAGGAGAAAAAAATAAAAATTCCATAAAGTTTTCCAGATAATACCACATATTAATACTTGGTTGAGAGCAGCTACCATCTGCACATTTCTGAATGGCTCAATATTTGGAGCCTTAAATGACAGTTGTGCTGATCCCCATAACAGTTAATCTAATTGTTGTTGGGTTATTTCCTCCTTCACTTATGGTCATCCCTGGACTGTTTACACAGTGCCTCCTGGTTAAACTGTTGCTTCATGGGAATCACTGTAATTCCTCTGATGGGCAGAAGATGGCATACACGTGGTTAAGACTGTAGTGTAGGGAACCAGTTTTTGGATTTAAATATCAGCTCTTTCACTCACTAACTGTATGATGTTAGGCAAGTTAACCTCTCTCTACATAAAAGTCCCCATCTGTGTAATGGGGGTAAGAAGGGCACCTGCCTATAGGGTTGTTACAAAGACTATGTTTATATACGTGCCTCAGTAACTGCTATAGAAATATGAACCACTGTCGTCATTCTTTATAGATGTCAGCAGTGAAGCTAGGGATTCAAACTGGCTTTCAGGTATCTGTCAATCCAACCAGAAATTAGCTGACCATTCCATTGAGTTTTGTAAGAAAACTTTTCTAAATTTTTCTCTTTGGTGGTAATTCAAAGGAAGGACATAAAGTGAAGAAGCTGGTGGTTGAAAATCATGATATGTAATTTAATTCTAATTATCAACACTGAGACATGAAAATAAGAATTTCCTTAATCAGATCCATATTTAATCCATCCAACTTGTGATTCCAACCTAAATTCTACAAAGAAAGGTTAGATCTAGCCCTGCTTTTCATGAGAGTCATAACTGTCAATCCTAAATATCTACATCCCAACCCTTTTTGATTGTCTTCATTCCCTAACTACAGCACCTCTTAACATGTTTCAACAGGTTGTCTTCAACCTAGCTAACCAATACTTTTCCCTATTAATATTAAATGTCTCTCTCAAGATTCTAAAGAAACTTCTCTCATCCTAGGTCTTCAAGATTTTTTTTAACATGCCCTTCTTTCTAATATCTAGGTTGTTTGTGATTTTATGGATATTAATCAAGTTCCTTCCCAGTCTTTCGTTTTCCAAATGTAGGTCTAACTCGCAGCCCAATCTCCCAATCTCTTCTTCCTCAGACCTATATTTCGTACACATGTGGGCACCCTCGTGCTCACTTGTGAGGTTTCCCTTCCTCTCTCCCCTGCTCTCCTCCTTCCCCTCGCTGCCGCCTCCGCCACCGCCACCTCCTCCTCCTCTTCCTCCTCCTCCTCCTCTTCCCTCCTCCTCTCTTTTCCCTCCTCCTCCTCCTCCCTCCTTCTTCTTTTCTCTCTCTCTCATTGTCTCTCTCTCCTCCCAGTTGCTTTTTTTCTGAGTTTCTCTAACTCTAATATCTTTTTTGTTGTTAACTGTCAAAAACTGCCCACTGTATTTACAGTACAAATGTATCAGAATGTGTATTCAGTATCTTCTTTGATAATGCCTAATATTTTATTTGACCTTTTGGCCTCAGCAATATATTGAATGAGTATCCTTAGAGAATATTTTACAATGATTCCTAAGTTCTTTCTCGCCAGACTGCTGCCTTCTAAAGTCATTAATAGCTTTATGAAACTTAGAGCCTTCCAAAACTGAGAAGCCTCAAGAAACAAGAAATGTCTCAAAAACGATCTAACTTTATACTTAAAGGAATAGAAAAAGAAGAACAAACAAAGAACAGAAATACAATGAATCATTAATGAATACTTAGAACAATTATAGGCCAACAAATTCAACAATCTATAAGAAATGGATCAATTTCTAGAAGCACGTAACCTTCTAAGACTAAAACAGAAAGACACAGAAAATCTAAACAGACCAATTCCTACCAATGAAATTGAAGCAGTCATCAAAAAACTCTCTACAAAGTCCAGAATCAAATTGTTTCACAGATGAATTCTAGCAAACATTGAAAAAAATCAATGCCTATCCTCCTTAAACTATTTCGAAAAATTGAAGAGGGAGGAACTCTTCCAAACTCATTTTACAAAACGAGTATTGTCCTGATACCGATACCAAACAAACATCTTAGATAAAAAGAAATCTACAGGCCAATATTCTTGATGAACATGCATGCAACATTTCTCAACAAAATATTGGCACACTGGATTCAACAATACATTATAGGATTATACCCTATGATGAAGGGAGATTTATTGCAGCAATACAAGGATAGTTCAACATCCATAAACCGATCAATGTGATACATCAAAGAATGAACGGTAAAAATCCTTTCTCAGAAAAAGCTCAACATCCTTGACAAAAACCATCCTTTTATAATAGAAATTCTTGACAAAGTGAGTATAGGAGACATACCTTAACGTAGTAAAGGCTATATATGACAAACCCCCAGCTAACATCTTCAGTCGTGAAAAGCTGACTTCCTTCTACAATCACAGACAGGACAAGTTCGCCCACAATAACCATTTCTGTTTAACATACTACTGGGAGTCCTAGCCACAGCAAGAAACAAGAAATAAAAGGCATCGAAGTCAGAAAAGAAGAAGTACAGCTACTGTTTGCAGATGACGTGACACTACATATAGGATACCCTAAAAACTCCATTGAAAAAACTATCAGAGCTGATCAATGAATTCACTAATTTTTAGGAAACAAAATCAATATACAGAGATCTGCTGTATTTCTCTACACCAATAATAAACTATCAGAAGGAGAAATTAAAAGAATCCCATTAATAGTAGCTTCATATAGCATAAAATAGCATAAAATACTTCAAATAGCATAAAATACTTAGGAATAAATTTAAACCGGTGAAAGACCTGGACCCTGAAAACTGTAAGACACTGAAGAAATTGAAGAGGATAAAAATAAATGGAAGGATATACCATGCTCATCAATTGGAAGGATTAATATTGTTAAAATGTCCTTACCACCCAAAGCAATATACAGATTCAGTGCAGTTCCTACAAAATAGCAATAGCATTCCTCTCAGAACTAGAACAACTAATCCTAAACTTTATATGGAACCAAAAAAGGCCCTGAATAGCAAAGGAAACCTCAAGAAAGAAAGAATGAGGTATCACACTCCTGAATTTCAAACTACACTAGAAAACTACAATCATCAAAATAATACGGTAATGGCATAAAAACATATATATACACACACACACATATATATATGTTTATAATATATATATATAAATAAACATATATATATGTTTATTTATATATATATAGATCAATGTAATAAAAACATATATATATGTTTATAATATATATATATATATATATAGATAGATCAATGTAATAAAATAGCCCAGAAATAAACCCATGCCTATATGGTCAATCAATCTGACAAAGGAGATAAGAATGTACAATGTATATTGTAAAGAGCCAGTAAAGACAGCCTCTTCAATAAGAGATGCTGGGAAAATGGGACAGATACATGCAAAAGAAAAAGAAAAAGAAATGAAACCAACTTTTTACAGTATATACAAAAATAAAATCAAAGTGAATTAAAGACTGAAATTTAAGACCTGAAACCACAAAACTCCTAGGATAAAACACGGGCTGTAAACTCTTTAGTATTAGTCTTAGCAACATCTTTGTGGATATATCTCTATGGGCAATGGCAACAAAAGAAAAAAGAGCAAGAAATGAGACTCCGTCAAACTAAAAAGGTCTACACAGCGAAGAAACCATCAACTAAATGAAAGACAACCTGCCAACTGGGAGAAGATAGTCACAAATTACGCATCTAATAAGTGGTTAATACCCAAAACATAAAGATCACATACCATTTAACATTAGAGAAACAAACAAGTTTAAAAATGGGCAGAGGACCTGAACAGACATTTCTCTAAAGAGGACATACATATGGCCAACAGACATATGAAAAGATGCTAAGGTCACCAATAAGACAAATGCAAATTAAAACCACAATGAGATATCATCTCACACCTGTCAGAATGGCTGTCATCAATAAATCAACAAACAGTTGCCAATTTGCAACTGAAACACTGATGTATTAACTTATGTAAATCACAACAAGCAAATTAAAGACAAAAAAACTAGTAAATAAAAGAACACATAGCGTAACCTTGGTTTTCTATTTGGGGTTGTTCATTACAATTTTGGTATTTCAATAATTTGTTATATATAATACCAAATACAAGCTGAGAATATGAGTTGGGGATGGCATAAAAATGAGGTTTATTGGAAATAAGTTTGGCATACTCATCACGCCTGATGAGTATAAAGACAGCTTGACCCTCGAATACCCTATTCCATGTGTTCCATTAGTCGGGTCTGTGACAGTCCTGAGCCTCTATGTTTTTGCTCCTTAATAAGTGAGTGAAGAAGAAAAGACAAATACTTCACCCTTGAAAAGTCAAGTATCACTTCCCAAAATGGTTTTGTCCTTTCCACTTTGGGAAAGCCTGGTAATTCCAAATGTGCTGTTGTAGCTATAGAGAAAAAGACATAAAGGGAAGGTTTTCTGCACTTTAAAATGCCTGTACAGGATGAATAAACAAAGGCAGCTGTTTAACTGGAGTGCATCAACATCTTATAGTTGAATTCATCTTGATGCAGAAACCATTTACTATCTTGACTAGAGAAAAACTGTTTAGAAGAGGAGAAAAGCAAAGCCTGGATATTTTTTTGACTTGTTATTCTACCTTGAGGAAAAAATGATTTTTAAATGTATTGATTATTCTGAACCATGAGATTGAAAAAAAAAAAAAAAGAACTTTAAAAATATAAAATGAAAGGCCTGTCTATAGTTTCTGGAGGAAAACGATAGCATGCTATGGAATATTTCCAATATCCTAGGAAAGGTAGTAATTGCTAGCGTAACTATGGAGTACATATTCATTGTTCTCTTTTTGGAATCTTCCATTCCCCAAGATCCCTGTATTTGTTAAAACAGTGGTTCTCTACCATGGGCAACTTTTAACCCCCGGGGACATCTGCCAAATGTCTAGGACTTTTGACAATCTGGGGGCTGGGGTTGCTACTGGTATCTAGTGAGTAGAAACCAGAGATACTACCAAATATCGCCCAGTTCACAGTGCACTCCTTCCCCACCATAACAAAGAATTATCCAGCCTAAAATGTCAATAATGCCAAAGTTGAGAACCCCTGCAATTAGTGATGAAAAAGAGATTCGAGAAAGGAAAGCTGACACAAAAACCTTACTTCTGGGGCAGTGCCTTTACAGGGAATCTGGTGAGTCTCTCATCATTTCCTGGCTTCCTTGAAAGTTTTAGGTACCCAAAGAATTGACCGAGGCCGATAAAGTAAGAATATAGAGCTCCATAAAACTAGTTTAGAGAATGCTATGAGAAACTGAGGTCGAATCTTAACTTCCATATCCTTTCCCCTTATTTGGAGCAGCTGGTCATGCTGAGCAAGTCTGACCTGTATTACCTACGTAGGAGGTGTCCAGGAGCTAGCACAGGTACCCACTATGCTTAAGTATCATTTTGACACTGCTAATTCCTGGGAAAGAGAACAGAAGAACCCTCCACTCTATGGAAACATGGTATGCGGATGAGTAAGTATTAAACCCAACCACCAAATCCCATAAATGTCAAAAAGCCTCATTTGCATAGCAATAGTACAGCAGTGGTAAGGTCCAACAGTTCAAGGCAGGTGTTCCTGGTTCCTGGTTCCTGTAACTCACAACTCAACTGTCTCTTTGACTCTCTCTCTGAACATCCTCTTTGCCACCACACTGGTCTACTTGCTGTTCCTCCAAAGTGCCAAACGCACCAGCACAAACTTTAGCATTTACACATCTTCTGGTAGAATATTCTTTGCCCAGAAATCCCTTACTTCATCCAGATCTCTGCTCAAATGATGCCCTCACTGACCACCAACTAACTACTGCATCTCTCACCACCACAATTCACCAGACTCTTACCCTGATTTACTTTTCTTATAGCACTTACCACAAGCTGCCATTTTACATATGTATCTGCTTATTGCCTCCCCTCTCTCCACTAGAATATAGGCTCCATGAGAACAGAGATCTTGAAAATTGTGCAATGATGTATCCCCAGTGCCTGGAACACTGCCTAAAATATTCTAGCCACCCGATAAAAGTTTGTTAAATAAATATTTTTAACGGCTTTCTATTTTCTTGCTCTCTCACCATTTCTTCTCATTAACTTTTTCTAAAACCCGCCACTTTTTTTTAATCCATTTTTTTTTTCTTTGACTATTAAGCCAGTCACTGTTACTAACTACTTTGTTGACCCCTGGAGCTAAAAATTTTGCTGAACTTTCAGTAAACAAATACTGAACACCTGCTGTGGTGGTTCTGGGAGCCACAGGAAACGCAAAGAATGGTAGGGAGATTTGACCTGTGAGAGAAAAGTAGGAGAGATAAAGTATTCAAACCAACACTTTAATGTAAGGACACATGAAATCTATACCATGATAAAGAACAGTGTTATGGGAGGTCACAAGGAAGCCAGATGACTCTGCCTATTGGAGATTATGAAAGGCTTCCTGGAAGAACTGGTATTCGAAAAGAAACTAGAAAGTTAAGCAAGTGTTAAACAGGCAGAATTAGGAAGAAAAGACAATCCAGGGAGAATAATGAGAAAATAAATGAAAGATGTATTAGACTATCAGGGTTTGGCAACAGGGCAGATAAGGAGATGAAATGAATTAACTAATCTGAATCTCAATGAATCAACTGAAGTATGATGAAATGATAACTCCAAGACTCCATGATAATGAGACTATGATAACACTTGATAAAACTTGATGCCATTAACAACAACAACAACAACAACAACAAACCAGAAAGAAGTGAGAAATGATTAGTTTGCTTTTTGTCATCTTGAGTTTGAGATTCCAGAATAGCCCCAGGGTGTAGAAGGGCCTTGTTCCTGGCTGTGTGGCTTCATGGCTTTGCTCTATGGCTCTCCTAAAAATTTTATAAGCCAAATAATATAATTAACCTAATTACTTCTCCTCATAAAGTAACCTGAGTAGATTTTGTTGTTTACCAATAATATGACTTCTGAGCAATGCAAAGGTCATCATCAAGTGTTACCTAACCCAAGAGGTTAGTTTTGCCTGCATATGTTAGAGCCAAAGGAGACACAAAATAGGAGTTTGTAGCAAAGAAAGTAACGGTTTGTTTAAGGAAATGGAACCAAGCCTAGAGACACAAATGAGCTAGTGCTCAAAGACCTGGCTCCCTGATGGCCTCTAGGGTATAGGTTATATAGGGAAAAACTCATTAGTCATTGTAGCTAAAGGAGTCGGAGTTGTGGGCTCTACCGATTGGTTGGAGATAGAGTAGGAGGCACTTGATTTGTGCATCAGGTCCTGATGTCAGTCATGGCATCCTTCTGTAATTTCAAGAGGACGCCAATAGGGTCCTTCCGCCTTCATAGATATGGAACTGCAAGATGTTATCTTTAGTTTGACTGACACTCTGTTTTTGTGGTCAACAGACCTGAGGCTTTGTTTCTAAGACTATTTGATGCTGACCTAAGGACTTAATGATTAAGGGATTGGTCCTGCAGTATGCAGAAGCATAAGGAAAGGAAAGCAGCAAATGAGTATAAGGCTAGTTTGAATCAAGGAGAAGGAGAAAAAAAAAAAAGTCATTTTAAAAGAAGTAAAGATTTGCATCATTACACAGGCAAAAATTTTCCCACTTTATTTCTTATAAACCTCAACTAATTCTATTAGTTGGATCATATGAAACTGCCAAATTTTTTAGGTCAAAAAATGGTTAAGTACTGGCAATTTGATGCTAGTGCTGTGGTGATAAGCACATATTTTGGAATCAAAGAAACCTGGGTTTAACCCTGGCTCTGAATTTATCGGTTGTATGATTTATACTCCCTAAGCCTCAGTTTCCTCAACTATAAAATAGCAACGATGACCTGAGTGTTTTACAGCTGTTGTGAAAATTAAGTGAAGCACTTAGAATAATACCAGCAGGCACATTTTATCTTTCTTCCCTCCTACTGCAGAGGACATAATGTCCCTCCTTACCCTTGAGGTTACCTTCTCTTTTCTCTTCTTCTATGATCATTACTTCCTGATATTCCCTGCCTCCCTCCTACACCATCTACCAACCTCTCCCCACTCTCTGCAATCATGCTCAGGCCTTCAGTATCAGGATAAACATTTACTTGACTCCTGCTATAACCTGAATTTTTAACCCCCACCCCCAATTCATTATGTTGAAACCTAATCCCCAGTGTGAAGGTTTTAGGAGGTGGAGCTTTTGAGAGGTGATTAGGTTATGAAGGCAAAGGCTTCGTGAATAGGATAAGTGTCCTTGTAAAAGAGACCCTATGTGAGGACACAGTAAAAAGACGACTGTCTGTGAACCAGGAAGTGGGCCCTCACCACACACCAATGTACTAGTGCCTTAATTTTGGAACTGAAAGAAATAAATTTCTGTTGTTTATAACAGCGGTCCCCAACCTTTTTGGCACCAGGGACCAGTTGCTCCTATGATGATCTGAGGTAGATCTGAGGCGGCGATGATAGTGCTGGGGAATGGCTGCAAATACAAATGGAGCTTCTCTCATTGGCCCACCACTCACCTCCCGCTGTGTGGCCCGGTTCCTAACAGGCCACGATCCAGCACCGGCCTGCATTCTGGGGAATGAGACCCCTGGTTTATAAACCACCATCTACGGTAATCTGTTATAGCAGCCCAAACTGACCAAGGTTACTCCATTGGTCCCCTCTGGCCACAGTGCTGTTTTCCTGATTCTTTTAACAAAATTTTATACGTGTGCAATTTATAATCTTTGATTCTGCCTCCTCAGGGCCCACCCCATCTACAACTCCTTGAAGTAGAATAATTGACTCACAACTCTACAGAAACAGTCATCTTGAACATTTACTAATTACCTCTGAATGAACGAATTTAGTGATCTTTTCTAAACTGTAGTCTTTTTTGATTTCTTTGAATGACTTGAAACAAGCAACCATGTACTCTCATAAAATCCCTCCACGATTTCGGTACTTGAAATCCCCTTAGGTTGGTAGCTCTTCCATACCTACATCAGGTTAATCTCCAATTTATGTTGCTCTTCCTTCTCAATGCCTCTCATATCTTATTCTCCATATTCCCATCACTTTTTCTACTTAAATATTTAGTTTTTACGTATATCTAAAATGTCAACAAAGGAAAAACATGCATGAGTAAATATATATATATATATTTTCCATTTACAATTAAACTAATGGGTAGAAGAGAGAAATGACAAGAGAAATGACTAATTCAATGACAACAGAGACTGTTTAGACCAACTGGGTTGGAGTTCTCAAAAACTAATTCTATTGAAGGAATTGTACATTCATTTCAAAGCGGGCCGACTTGATCTGACTCAGGATCCATGGCTGTGAAGCTTTCTCTGGGCATATGCCTAATCATCAGAGATTGCGGGGAGAGTGTCGGAAAGGAGGTAAACTGTTTCAGGAAAAGGAGAATTACAAAGGAGATGTAATTAATTATCTTCCCTTGCCAAAACCTTATCAGTGCCATACATAAGGCCTCACCTATCTCAGGAGCCCATGTTGAAAAATCTATCCCTGGGGCCTTGGACAAGTTTGCTTGTGGCCATTGCCATTTCTTTCAAAGTTTATTCTTTCTAAATAATCCCCTCTGAATATTGCAATATAAGACAGGTTTTGCTCCAAAACATGTTTTCTATGAATTCCTTAAACTGGATAGTTTTCTTATTAAATAAATTCCTTATTTACTTAAGTTCAAACTTGGGTCTATCTTTAGAGATATCTGTAATTGTCACCAAAGGAAAATTATATATAACAAATTTGACTGCATAATTCTTTAAATGTGTTACTACATTTTTTCCCCAAGAAACAATTTGCACTTGGATGAAATATTCAAAGCATGTTGTATGTTTTTGAAGAGTTTGTTCTCTATTCATAAGAGAACACAATTCTCAAGTGGAATTTATTTTCAGTGCTTCATCAAAAACACCCAAGAGGACTTCATTTTTATTTTCCCTGAACAAATCAGATAAATGTTATTACTTTGAGTTGACAAGGGGATATCTATTTTAAAATTTGTGAAATGTTTCAATTTAAAGATAATGTATTCAGATATGCTTTAGTGACAATAGTTCTTATTAAAGTGTCTTTTTTTCTTACTCTTAATATAACTTGTTTCTCTTTATTTTCAAGAGTATTTCTCTTTCCTAATATAGCAACAACAAATCTTTTCTCCAATATGCAAGACTGAAAATTTTGTAAAATACTACCTTTTTTTTTCCCCAGTAAAAGTAGAATTTTTCATCTCTTGAAAGAAAATAAAATAAGAACCAACCAAAAATGAGGCTAAAATCACCTTGTCAAGAATGACTGAAGGCTACAGAGAAAATGAACAAGAAAAAAGAGAAACAAACATTCAAATAACTATAAATGGATCGAGCCAAACTGCAAAGAGAAGCAAATAGGTCTCTGAGGAAAATGGCAAGGGAGCAGCAAATGTTTAGAAAGTACACAAAAAACCCTCTGCTCAGCTGTTCTTACTTCACTGCACTTCCTGCCGTGTTCTTGGTATTCTTATAGACCTCTTTTACTTATTTTATTCATGTAAACTTCCCTTGATCTCTACAGCTCCATTCTGACTTTCTAGAAAGCTAATTAAATTGACAAATATTTGGCATTGCCCACTCTGGGATCGGGGACTATAAGGAGGCATAAAGAAGACACAAAGCCACAAGTGAGGAAGCCTAGGTTCTGGTCCCAGGTTTACTTCTCAAAATAGTATTTCTTTCTAAAAAATTAAGAAAAATAATGCATGGTCACCACACCCCATGTGGTGAGATATATCAAATAAGTTTCACTAGCAAGTGAATGATGCTAAGATGTCAGCACAGTGAATGGGGTTAATGTCAGGGTAAAATCTGTCCAGAGAAACATTAAATCAAACTTAGGACCTACCACATGACAAGTGTTCTGTAAATATTTGCTAATGAGCAAGTGAATGGAAAGAATGTATGTGTTAGTAGACAATGCCAACCTGACCAGTGGAATTAAGAAGTTAAAACTATTATAAGATAGATGATAGATGATAGATAGATAGATAGATAGATACATACATACATACATACATACATACATACATATATACATACATACATATGTACATAGATACATAGATACATAGATAGATAGATAGATAGATTAGATGATAGATGATAGAGTCCTGACACTCATGCAAAAATAAAATGAACATGTGTAAAATAATTTATTTAACTCATTAACTAATGAGAAATTCGGTAAGATATATAAAACCAGTTCAAAGGGGAATCTGAATAACAAACACATATATAGATAATCAAGAATGATGAAATGAATTTGTTAAGGAATATCCACATGATAAGCATCAAATTACATCTCCACTAAACAAAATTTGCATGCATTTTTATGGACAAAAAAATTTACATTGCCATGTTTTCTACATCTTATAGAGTTGTAAAGTAGCTTAAAGACGATGAAAGATACAGACTCACAGATTGAGAAGACTCCCGAGAATACTCTAAACCATCTACTAGCTTTCACTGACAGGATACCTTACTGGTAATCTTTTTGCCCATTTCATTTTTTTGCACAAATTTTCTTGATATAGTAGAGATATGAACTCTTTTCAGCCTCATTGTCCTTTTATTAAACTCTTCTGGCAAAATCGAATCCCTCATGGACTCAACTAACTGCTTTCCCCTGGCCTGCTCCTGAGAAAGTCCCATAATGATGACCACCAGCCACTGAGCCCTTCATACAGCCTTCATGAAGGCTAGTGCATTTCTGTGGTCATTTGACTGTCCCACTCTATATAATACCCATATCAATTATTTTCTTCTCTCATAAAATCCCTGATCATGATAAACTTCAAACTATTTAGCTACCAGTAAGGAATAGACATCTGTTGATCAGGAAAAGGGGTTGTATGAAGCTCTGGTGCTGGACAATGCTATCTTCTAAATGTTGAATCATGGGAAGGTCTGGGGTCCTCGGTATGAGTGGGGCATAGAAATCAGGCAAATGGGGACTCACAACATGGCTTAGGAGTATTCTCATAGTTTAATCACCAGTAAAACCATATTTCTCCATCACCTCAATTCACTTCCTTCCCTCCAGTCTCAACAGATGACCTCACTCCTACTTCAAAGGAGAAAACTAGGGCCAACAGAAATCCCTTAGCTTTCAACTAACAACCCTATCCTCCTACTGCATCTACCCCATCCTCCTCTCAGTCCTGGACATAGAAAGGAATGTGTAGACATATGGAGGGTGTAGCTGACATCTATTACAAACAGGATAACAGAAGAAGAAAAAAAAAGGTGAGATTGGATTAACATAATGCAGCAATATGGAAGAAAGAAAGTAGATACAACTGATTGGTCTATTTTATGTTTCATGAAAACTACAGGACAGAGTGAACAAGAAATATCAAATATACATGGCTTCTGTAAGAGGAGCCCTTCAAGGAAAATTTGTTGTGAGTCACTTCAAAAGGTTGAGAGAGTCACTTCTTAGCATGAGCATATTAGGGAGCCTGATTATAAATTAAATTGACATGACTCCAAGGGGCATTTGCAATATATCAAATCACTAAAAGTAAAAATTTATGTGTGCTTCAGACCGATAGAGAAATTTATTTTGAGGACAGGACCAAGATAAAAAGGACCAGAAATGGTAGGAAAACTTTTTGCACTTCTATTTAACAGACAAAAACAAAAATCTGTGCATGCCTTTATTCTGTACTAGAAGTGAGTCTAGACATTGTGAAAGAAACAAACCTACAAGAAGTAATGGAATAGGCAGTAGGCTTAGCATCCTCTAACCAGAACTCAGGAAATGAAAAATGTGGTAATTAAAGTTGACATTCTTAAAGACATGTTTATATTTTAACCAGTAGTTCATAAACTTGAGCTTGCATCACAATTTTCTAGAGGGCTTGATAAAACAGATTGCTGAACCCCACTCCCAGTGTTACTAATCCAATAGGTCTGAGACTCACCCTGAGAATTTGCATCTCTACAAGTTCCCAGGTGATACTGATGCAGCTGGTCCAGAGTCCACACTTTGAGAATCACTGCTCTAAACTATATCTAAAATTAAATAAAAGAATGGAAAAATATTTGAGTGAATGGAGGGGAAATAGATTAATGGCAAGTTTTAAAAAATGATGATCCTGAAGAAATAATTCTTAGGAGCTTTTGAACGAATTTAATGCTGATAAACTCAGTATATCACAACTGAAGAAAATACATTGTCCTTTCTCAAAGTCCTTTTGCCATATTTTTCGAGAAATCATATAATTTGTTTTATAGTTTGCTCCCCATTTGCTTAGCTTTTATGGCTTTTGCCATTTCCCTGAGATTTCTCTTTTTTCTTACTCCATTGTCCTCAATTGATTTCCTGATACTTGTTTTAGCCCTATTTTTCCTCAATTTTTGGATCATTTCTTGTCCACAGAGCATACTGTTCTGAATGGCATCAGTAGGTTGCTGGCTCCCCTAGATTTTTTTGTTATTTTGTTTCACCCCCAGCTGATTTCAACTTGCTAAAGACCAGGTTAACTAAAATTGAACTCTCTAAATTAATATCAGACAATGAAGGTGACATAGATAGGATAGTCTCAACTCACAATGTTCCCTGTCTTATTTTTGTGTAGTCAATAAATTCTGCCCACACAGTGTGAAATTATTAATTTACTTGACTAGCTCTGCTGCTGGCTAGAGACACCTTCAGGATGATAAAACACGTTCAGCCCTCTGCACAAGGCAGCAATGGGTAAGACTGGGAAGTACTATGTAGAAGCTCACTCAGGGATGTAAAATTGCAGAGAGAGAGAGAGAAAAAGAGAGAAAGAAGCAGGGAGGGAGAGAGAGAAAAAACATCATAGCTTCTCCAATCTTTAAGAAGTTAACAACAAAAAATGAAGATGATAGAATTATATTTTTAAAAAATGAGTTCGGAAAAGAAGCTATATAGAAGGTTGCACATCCCAAAATTAACGGATACCACTGTCATCTGATTGAGAATACGCTGAATTTTATTGGGGAAGAGGACAGTGGGAGGAAGAAGGGTAGTCAACTAATACAGCATAAATAAATTTGAAACAGTGAAGAAAACTCAACAATTATTTTTAAAATCCAAATAGTAAAGTTCAAGCATTAGAAGAAAAGTTTTCCAGACATCTGAAATTGATTTCTCAAAGACTTCATTTCTAGACCGTATAACTTCCAAACAAAGAAACAAACAAACTAGTTCCTAAGAGCTTTCAAATATTGTTTTTTTGTGATGGTGTTTTATATGTAATCTTAGCTAAGGGTACAATCCCCAGTTATTAAATCAAACACTAACCTAGGTTTTGCTAAAGATATTTTATAGATGTGATTCAAGTCTATAGATAGTTGATTTTAAGGGAGATTATTTTCAGATAATCAGGGTGGTCCTAACTCAATCAGCTGATAGACCTTAGAACTGGAATCTTGCTTTCTTGAAGAAGACAGTCTGCCTGTGGACTGTGGCTTTAGTTTGGGCCTGAGAGGTCAGCCTGCCCTTCCTGACAACCCAAGAATTTCAGACTTGTTTAGACAGCCCTCACAATCCCATATGCCAATGTTATGCAATCAATCTCTTAAAATATATCTCCTACTGGATCTATTTCTTTGGTTGAACCCTGACTGATACATTTTCCTTTCATAACTGTTCATTATGTCACATATCTGCCTTCTGCTGATGTCCATAGACCAACTTCTTAGATATACCACATCAGTTCTCAACCATCTAATAAATGAATATGCCAGAAACACATGACCTAGTAACTGTTAAGAGTTAGTAGAGAATTTCTGTTTAAAGCTGTGGTCATAACCCACTTTCCCAATTAAGTAAGCAAAGAATTTTTTAATAGAGGAAAAGCACTGGGTACTGCACGTAGCTAGAAAAAAAAATCTTTTAATTATGCAACTATAGCATATGTAGAACCACAATGGAAAAAGACACCTTGCAAGAATAGAAGTGATTGCCAGGAAAGTAAGTGGACAAGATCCCAGCAGATCTCCAGTCATCATAAAATCAGAGTAATGATGATTGTTACTAATGTTAGAGCACTTACAATGTGTTCTGCACTATTTCAAGTACCTCATAAATAGTAACTCAAACCTCATAACACCAGAAGGAAGTAGATACTAGAATTATCCCAATTTTCTAGATATGAAAACGAAGGCGAGAATAATTAAGCAATTTGCCACAAGCCACTCTGATAGTAAGTGGAAGAACCAAAATTCAAACTCAGTCTGGCTTTAGAATCTGCACTCTCAATCCCACATATTACCTCATGAGTCACGGAGCCAGGAATTGGCAGTGGGATGATAATAGGGACATTTAGAATCTACCAGTAACTTCATTAAGTAGAATGCCAGCATGAAGACTGGCATGAAGAGAGAAACTCATTCTTAGTGTCATTCCCACCTGGAGCAGATGGCAGTCTAAGCGAGCTCATTGCTAAGGTAGAGTGCCAAGACAGAGAAGTGTGCCTCCAGATAAATCTAGGCTACTAGACAAACAATGAATGAAATCCTTCCTTCTCATCTTTCACATCCATTCCTCTTAATAAGACTGTCCCACCTAAACCTCTTAAATATGTTTAGTTTCATCTCCATTATAACAAGCCTGGTCCAAGCCACAATCGTGTCTTGCCCAACTGGCTGCAAGAAAATTCTAAAATGGTCTCCCCATAACCACTTGGCTCCTATGAAACGTCCTCCATAATAGAAGCTAGAGTAGGCCTTTAAAATTCAAATTTAAATATACCATTCACCCACTTCATATTCATCAATGGCTTCCCATTGCTTTCGGATTATTCTCAGTGTTCTGAATGCGTCCAACAGGGCCCTGTGTGACCTGCCCCTCCTGCCTCCCTGGATTCTTCTCTATGCTCACTACACTATGAAAAATAGTCTCCTATCGGCCTCTCCAATTCACCAATAACCCAGTAAGTTTTTATAAACCTTACCACCACTGGTAATTAGATTTTTGTGTAATTATTTGATATAAGACTCTTCTAGGAGTCTGTAAGCTGTATAAAAGCAAAGACCGGGTCTGTCATATTTGTCATCATATCTCCAGTGACCAGCAGTGTCAGACGCAGAGCTGGCCCTCAATAAATATTTGTTGGATAGATCAACGCTTTGCTGCAATCATGAAGTTTCCAAACACAGACAGGCTTCTGTGCCTCTCTCTAAAATGGACAATATTGAAACATCACAGAATACAAATCTCCATTTTCCTCTTTATCTGGAACTAAAAGAGCTAAAGAAATAATCTCTGACAGAATACATAAACAACATCTACCTGTGAGGATGACAAATAAAAATTACTAGACAATAGAAAATTTTTAGTAGTGTAAAAGAAAGTAAACAACTTGAGGAATCATAACAAATAACTTCAGTGTACTGTGACCAGTATTGTAAAGTTCGTGAAATGTAATTTATTCATGTTCCAATCTGTATCGTATACATAAAAAGGAAATGATATGAGTTAATAAAGATTGTCTTCAGATGAAAATCGAGAGAGATGAATTTTACAGTAGAGTGAATTAGATAACAGCAAAACAAGCAAATGAATTAGAAGACATGTTTGACAATTCTCCTAAAATTCAGTGGGAAATTACAAAGAAAGATAAATACACTGAACGAAACACTGCCATCATGAGCAGTATCTAGAATATCTACTATGAAGTACTTTAAGAGGAGAAAAAGAACACGGGAGAAACAATAAGCAAATAGGTTGGACAACATAAATTCTACTTCCATTCTTTGGTGATTACTTTGGAAATTTCAATAGGAATATTTAATATTTCTAAGTGATTATCTTTATAATCTTCATAAAAACACAAGCATCGTAGAATGTTTTTACTGCCATTACCCTCCTTCCTGATTTATAAACTGTTGTCCAGTGACTTAGCTCTATCTTTACTCTTAATCCAATAAACTGGACATTATTACTGTGATTTTAGCCTGTATTTAATTTCCCTGTATTATTTTCCATCTCTGTTTCTCTATGCTGTATTTTGACAATTTCTTCAGAGATAACCCTCCCTCCGGTTTACTAATTGATTTACTTTTTTCAGTTATGTCTAACCTGCTGTTTAATTTTGTGGCACTTCTAATTTGAATTATTATCTTTTCTATTTCTAAAAGTTCTCTTTCAGTTCTTTTTCAAATATCCCTGATTACTTTCAATAGGTACATGTTCTTTTGTTATAGTTTCAATGCTTTCTTTTATTTCCTTAGACCATATTATAACGCAACTATTTTATATGTCATATTTGAATATTCTAAAATTTCTATTCTTGAAAGTTTGATTCTGTTATTTGTTGTTTCAGTTGGCTCTTGCTTACGGTAGCTTATTTTTCATATGTTTTATGACTTCAAAATTTATCTGCAGGAATTCTTTGAAGTCTTGGTTTAAAATGTTTTTTCCAGAGTTGTTGTTGTTGTTGTTGTTGTTGTTGTTGTTGTTGTTGTTGTTTTGCCTTCTGCCAGGTACCGGGAGTCGCAACCAATCCAGGAGCACTTTAGACTAAATTTTCTACAGGTCCCAAAGGGAGTGTGATATCCATTCCCAAACTCATGTGTCTGCTTGACTGAAATCGGGAATCATCTGGAGAATATGTGCTTCCCCCTCTCCACCCAGAGCTAAGGCAAAAACAGACAGTACCTCCGTCATCTGCCTTGTGAGGTACGCTGTTTTCTAAATATTCCTGTAAGAGAATCAGCTTTATTCAAAGATCTCTGGTCTGATCTCTATTGTTAGACCCAGCCATTATCTACCCATGCGCATGTGTGACCTACCACGATAAATGCCCCCAGAAGAAGGCCAGCTCCAATATTTATTTACCTGTCTAGATTCATGATTTCTCATTGTTTCTAGCCTACTGCAATTTCTCTTATTTTACTGCCAGCTTAGCCATTTTAAAATTCATTTTAATAAGAATTTTGGGGGATATTCTTTCACAGGATATATTCTCCAATAACTAGTCCATTATATAGTTGAAAATCAAGGTCAGCCCTTTGTAACTGTAGTTCTGCAAGAATTTTGGATGGGTCCCTAACCACTCCACTGAAATTGTGCACCAGTGACTTTGAACACCACCCATTTTAAGAGGGAAATTCTAGAACTCCAATCTCTGTTCTTTCAAGAATTATCTTGATGAAACATGAGAATCCATTAGGTTGATTTTGCTGCCTTATCTATAAAAAGCAATTACTAGATGCCTCGTTTTCAACAAACCTCTTCATTTGTATCTCACTCTGTCAGCAACCAGCCCATGAGCTGTACAGGGCAGGCACTGCTTGCCTTGTTTACAAATATGGATAATGGAAATAGCAGAATGCACACATCATTAGGAGACTAAGGGCATGAAATCTGGTCATTTCTTTTATACTCCTTTGCTCTTCCCACATAGGGTTTTTAGTCCCAGGCAAACTGGAACTGGTTAGTTTGTGAGTAAAGGCTGCCCTCAGAAATATCTTAAGTTTATCACATATGTGACTAGTAAAAATTATAGTAGGCATCCTGGAAAAATGTTACATATAAATGTAGAGAAAAAAGAAAAAAGAGGGCTAGTGTGAGTAATAAGGTTCAGAAAAGTCTGTTCGTTTTTCAAAACTTCCACCAATGCTCTTGAATTATAAGCAACATGTCAGCTACTTCAGACCTCTCTGTCTCGAAACTGTCACAGATTCATAATAGTTCTTACTGAACCAGCCTGATAATATCTTCTAAGGGATTTGTCTGTCTTGACTAAAGAACAAATATACTGATGGTTAGAAAAGGGCACATTTTAATCAAAGTTGAATGCTCACACTCAGACAATGGCAACAACAAGAAAAAGAAAAATTAGTGCAAGTTTCACCTTGACAGCTCAGGAATTTAGTAAACTGCCACTCTAATTCTTATGTATAGTGTTCCTAAAACACCTTCAGACCAGTTCCCTATGACTACTCTGCGGTTGCCTTGGAAAAGGAGACAAAACTAGGCAGGAGCTCATAAGCTTATTCCATGGGCTGTTCAGCAGGGCAGAAGGCAATATTTCCTAGCATGCTCCTATAATTTTGTCCTCTGGGTCCATGCTCTTTCTCAGTGTCCCAGCATTGAACTGGGGCACCAAACACAAAAGGGATCCAGGTTCATCCCCATACCAAAAAGGTCGGACTCTTGCTAGCAGCCTCGCAGACACAAGGTTCAAGTAATAAATTAAAGATAAAAAAACACACCTCTATTTTTTCCATCAAGTTGCCTCTCAGTTTATACAAAATTATCATAAACCAGCCTGAAATCCCTCTCACAGAGTGGTTAGTCCTGGGGGCTTTACCTTGACACTGCCTCTGTAATAAGATTGAGAAGATTCCTGGTTCTATTTCTGCCTCTAACATTGGATTTTTCAAAGTGGCATTTGCAGAAAATACAAATGTCTCTCTTGCTTAATACGGATGCCTTGCCTAGCACAACTTTGATGTATTATTATGCAGAAGAGTCCTCCTCCCCAGCTTGGATAAGAGAGTGAAGGATTGAATGGGGTGAAAGAAACAAACAACCTTATTCTCCTAAAGCATACTTACCGACCTTTGACAGGATGTCAAATTTTATGTCATAGCTGGACATGGCACAACGGCTCCTTAAAGCAAGAGAGGTCTCAGGCCAATGATCAAATCATATCCATAGAGACAAAATCCTAAGTGATATTTTACTTGGACATTGAATCTAAATAAAAGATAAAGTCATGGATGGAAAGACATTGTTAAGTCAAGTCTCACTGATATCCTCACTTGGAAGTTCTAGGATTCCGGGAACCAGAAGTTAAGAGTATCTATATGAATTACTTTCTGGCACTAGGTTCCCTCCACCCCTGAAGTTATAAAGATTGGACAGGTACATTGGAGTTCAGTAAAGGCAGAGATAAAAAGGCCTCAGGAGCCCCCTCTGTTCATAATCTCTTGATTTACTTTACCTGTTTCACCATCCCCCATAAAATCAGCTTTGAACCCAGTATCATCCATTTGGGAAGGACTCCAGCTTTTAAAATGAATTAAAATTTCCCAACTGTTCTGGTTCTGCATCCTGGGAGACAATAACAGCCCACAGAGACTTGTATTTATTGCTATTCAACTTCTGCATCGCTTTCCTACATCCCACCCTTCCACCAGACATTTGAGAGTGGGAAGAACAGCTTGGATAGTTGCAAATGCCTAAGCAGATTTGTCGAGACACTCCAATAAGCATCTGATACTGTCTACAGAGAGGATGCTGTGGGTCTCATGCTGTGCAATCTGAGTCTGTGAAAGGAGACTCTCTCTAGAAAAGAATCCATGTGACGACAGGAAAAAGGAGATTCAGCAAAGGAAATCAATAATTGGCTATAAAAAACATCATTGATGGAGGGAAGAAGGAGGCAGAGGAATAGAAGAATAGGAGGTATCTTCTGAAAGTTTTCCCAATCAACTTTTTAATTTAAAAAATTATATGATCATTTTAGAACATTTAAAAGAAAAAAAATGATAAGGGGTTAATATCCAAAATTTATAAAGAACTTATATAACTCAACAACAACAAAAAAACAGTCCAATTAAAAAATGGGCAGAAGACTTGAGCAGATATTTCTCTAGAGGAAATACAGATGGTTAACAGACATATGAAAAGATGCTCAAGGTCGCTAATCATCAGAGAAATGCAAATTAAAACCACAATGAGATATCACCTCACACCTGTCGGAATGGCTATCATCAATACATCAAAAAACAGCAAGTGTTGGTGAGGATGCGGAGAAAAGGGAACCCTCATACATTTTTGCTGGGATTGGTACAGCTGCTATGGAAAACAGTACGGAGGTTCCTCAAAAAATTAAGAATGGAAATACCTTTTGACTCAGCAATTGTACTTCAGGGCATTTATCCAAAGAAAACCAAAACAATAATTTGTAAAGTTCTATGCACTCCGATATCCATGGCAGCACAATGTACAATAGCCAAGATATGGAAGCAACCTACATGCCTATCAACAAATTGGATAAAGAAATTATAGTTCATATATATAATGGAATATTACTCAGCCACTAAAAAAAATAAAATCCTACCATTTGCAACAACATGGTTGGACCTAGAGGATATTATGCTGAGTGAAATAAGTCAGACAGAGAAAGATAAATACCATATGATTTCACTTATATGCAGTATCTAAAGAACAAAAAGAACAAACTAATCAAAAACAGACTCACAAATATAGTGGACAATTTGGTGACGGACCGAGGGGAGGGGGATTGGAAAGCTGGGAGAATAGGCTGAAGGTTGAAAGAAGTACAAATTAGTAGTTGATAGTTGGGCACGGGGAGCATGGAAGAGGGAATGTAGTTAGCATTAATATGATGGCTAAGTGGAGGGCCAGGGGAGGGAGGGAGCAATTTGGGGTGATCGTTTTATGGACATTATAGATGTCTAACTAATGTACTGTATACTTGAAACTAATTTAAATAAACAAATTTATTTTTTTAAAAAAAGGAAAAAATAGTCGTCCATAATTGCGTCCATAACATCTTGATAAAAAAAATTACTTTTAAAATTTTAGAATTTGTCCCTATGGATCTGCTTTTCAACTTAGTTACCGTCATCAGATACATATACTATGTCCAAGTGTTACTGTTGTTTCTTTGTCTTCGTATGCTTGATCATATTTCCTGACTTGCTGTCTTCTCAACTTTTCTGGGCTATTTCCTTCAGACACAATATGCACCTTTGCTGCAGACTCGTTTCATGGCCTCAGCTTCCTCGGGACCAAAGTTACACAATTCAAAGAGTTCTCGACAAACTACAAAATGTGCTATTGTGCATTCTGACAGGTGTCATGTTACAGGTGCTTCGTGTCTTTCCTCTGCCTCTTCCTGCACTATACCTTCCTACTCTGTACAAGGCCATGGCTGCTTCCCCCTCGAAGAGGAAAATAATAATTCTTTCTCCCTGGTAGGAGGAAGAACTATTTTTGTCCTGCTATTGTGAAAACGATGTATTTTCTCACTACCTTCCAGACTTGTCTTTAAAACAATTCCCCACTCCCTTGCCTGGAAATTCAAACAGGTGCACTAAAGTGTTCTTCCTGTTTTCCATTTCAAATACCTTGTAGCAATTCTACAGCAGGTCAAGAGAACTCTCTGCCCTAAGGTTATGGCTATGCCTGTTGTAATTAGTTAACTATTTTTCACCAATGCATATGGGTTATACTTGTAAGAGACACATTTTAAGGAAATAAGAATTTAACCTTTGGAACCTTCATATGATACTTCATTTGAGTCACAATGAATTAAAGTAATCATGCACACTGAGATGTATATATGCAGCACAATACTATGGCAGGAAACCACTTTATCTTTCTTTAATAAAATTACATCTGAATCTAAGTTCTAGTCATTAAAATGATAATATCTTTGATCTCAGTTACGATTGTTTTGGGGGCAGTGGGGTCAGTTTTCCTATGGCAAACACAAATTTAGAAAAATTTCTGTGAAACTCAAAAAATGAAGAGTCTAACCAACGCTTAGGCAACAGTGACCACTGTATTAACATCCTATAACAAAGTACTACAAACCTAGTAGCACAAAACAACACAAAACAACTTTCTTATGTTACAGTTCTGGAGGTCAGAAGTCTGGAATGACTCTCATAGACCAGAATCAAGGTGTTGGCAGAGCTGCATTGCTTCAGAGAAAACTATCCATTTCCTTGCCTGTTGCAGCTCCTAGAGTTTGCCCGCATGCCCTGGCTCAGGGCCCTCAATCCTATCACTCACACCTTTGCCTCTATCCTCACGTCTCTTCTTCTGCCTCTCCTGTCCTGTCCCCTCTTCCTCTTATTAGGACTCTTGTGATTACACTGGGCCCACCCAGGTAAATCCAGGATATTCTCCCTATCCAAGATCCTTAACCAATCACAACTGCAAAGTCCCTTTGTCATATAAGGTAAAATAGTCACAAACTTCTGAGAGTGGAACGTGGACATCTTTAAGAAGCCATTATTCTGCTTACCAAAGCCACTATTGTCACCTTTTACCATGATGACACTGTCAACACTTATTCTCTGCTGCCCTGGGTGCCCACAGAGCCCTTCATCATGCTCCCTCTACTGAAAACCAGCTCAGTCACAGACCCTGCCACCATCTTCAGTAGCCCACCTTAGGACCTAGAACTATGCTGCAGCCTTGGCCCAGAGAGGCCCTGTTGCATATAAGGCATAGGTTTCTGCCCCTCATGGAAATCTTCTAAAGCCTGTCTCCTTCCCAGTCTCAGAAAAGCTAACTGCCTCTTCTGTACAGGGCTATTCTCTTCCTCCGCAACCTTAAACATTAACCTAACTTCTCAAAGGCCCTTCATGTGCCCCTGAGTGTGGGATTGTCCTCAGATGCTTGGCAGTGAAACAGAAAAGCTTTTAATAAATCTTTAATCAAAGGAACATGGATTCAGACCCACTGAGTTTCATCCCCCTTCTTGAGAGAGGTAAAAAAAAAAAAATCCTTTTGCCTATAATTTCTATAGAAATGAGAAAAATGACATAAATATTTTAATAAAAGTTCTTGTCCCATCCATAAGAAAAGGACATTCTCTACGATAAAAGTGAACAAGGGCAAAGTATTAGACACAGGTATCGCTAATCAACAATAGCATTTATCACAGATTTAGCAGAATTTAATTCAGACCTGTTTCTGGGGCAATACAGAGAATCCTATTATAACACTGTTATGAGAGACAGACAGGGGCAATCTGCAATGTAAAAGAATTATTCTTTAATACCTACTTGTAATTCCAGAGTCATATCTTGACCAACAGTAATTTTAATCTATAGAATTACTCTTTTTTCTTACATTGGGGCTCTACTCCTTCTTCATAGTGTTAGAAACACTATGAAAAAGAACAAGAACAAAGTAGTTGGAAAAAGAAAAAGTGAACGACTGAAAAGAAAATTCTTTGTAAATCAGTCTTACGAAACACAAAACTAAACACATCACATCTTTGAAATTGTACCGTTTCTTCTAGGAAGGTAGAAACCAAAATATGCATCAAAAGGATTGATGGAGCCAAGAGAAAGAAAGGCATAAAAGGTTTAATTTTTGGCTATCCAAATATTACAGTTCCATTATAGCAGCTATATTTACAGTAATCAAAAACTGAAAATAACCCACATATCCATCGACAACAGATAAATATATGGCAAGATTTGCATACGAACGAATCCTATGGGACAAGGACAATGAAAAAAACGACTGCTTCACACAATACGGATGGCTCCCCTAGACGTGTTGAATGAGAGACGCTCACTCTAAGGTGTGTGCACGCTGTGTTTTAATTTTTATAAACGAGCCAAAGTAATATATGGCAAGAGAAGTGAGAACAGTGATTACCTCTAGGAAATGGGAATGACTGCTAATATAGTAGGATAAAAAGATATTAGGTGATTGTTTTACGAGTATTTGTTATGCTAATCTCTATCCTTTGGTATTTTTTAACATTTTAAAAAATCACCAGAAAAATAATTCAGAATGCTGAATTCTAGAGTCAATTGTAATGTCCCTGTTCGATCTGGAACACATTCTTACCTTGTCTGTTCTTGAGGTCTTTTGTCAGTAAAATGAAGATGTTAATATTTGTCCTTCCTCACTTTACGCATATGGTAATTGGCTAAAAGAGACAATAACTATAAAGCACATCAAGTTCTATGTAGAATTAAAACCCTTAAATCAAGAAGAAAACTGTCCCTCTAGCAGAGAACTGCTAATCTACAAAAACAAGAGAAAAAATCAATTGAAGGCCACATAAGTTAAAATTAATTCAATTTAGCTTTCTTCGTTGTTGTTCTTTTTGTTAAACAGAATGAAACAAACATTTTACTTATTGACTTTTTAAAGTTAACTAGAAATATGAAATGGTATCCAATAAATATAACAAATAAAAATAAACTTCCATTTTGTATTATTTCTCAGTAAGGGAAACAGAACAAGAAGAAAGACAGAGGTAAAGAAAATGAAATAGGAGGGAAGGTGTAAAGAGAGCAACAGGGACAAAGGGCACACGCAGAAGAAGAATGGAGAGACTCTGGCCCTGAAAAAGAAACACGCAGAGAGAAGGATCATCCACACATACACAGCAGCACCTACAAACAAAATAAGCACAGAGAAAGCATGCAGACAGTGGCCCTTAGTTATAAGGGGAGAAAATATGAATCGCAGTATACGTTCAGACTTGTTTGCAGCTTCCGTGTGCCTTATATAAAAACCTCTCCATTTCTTATCCACCAGCCCAGCTCAGCTCCCAGTTCCCAAGACCAACCCTGCTTGAGTCAGGAAGAATTAGGCAGTTTTATGGCTGGGCTTCATTAAGTCACCAGTCATGTTGGCTCTACCTTCATCTTTCTTCAATTTAATCCATTAAGATTCTGCTCTTCCTGGTGACCCGGTTTGTCTTTTAACAACATAGTTCTACCTGTGACACTCCTTCTTGAACCCATATTATGACAACCTGCTTTTTTTCATTGCCAGCTATCATTCATCTGGATTTCCCATTTCTGCTTTCTGTTCACCTGTTAGAACTTAACGCTCCTTTACCTTGGTCCCTTACAATAAGTGGTCTGCTCGCCCGAGAAATGTTATTGCTAGCCCATCTGGATGCTAGATTTAGCTTGCCAAACTGATCATTACATCTGTATCTTCAGCTGGGGTTACTCCCTGAATTAGAAGGGACATGGCCAGATATGTCCCAAGAGGAGAGAGAACACACCCAGACTGTCATGAAGTGGCAACTTGGGACCTTTACATAAAATGACCATTCATCCTGATTTTTCTGACACTGTCTCAGAGTAATTATTAATAGTCTTCCCTTTCACTCTTGGAAGTGTCTTGGTTTGGACAATAAATTATATGGTCACCCTTAGGCTGTTGCCACTAAAGACTTCTAAATCCATGTTTCATTTTTATTGCGATTGAATTCTTCAATTTTCAGCTATATTCGAATAGCAGATTTATTTATCCAAATGCTGAATATAACCACTGACTGAGGATTTACTGCCCTAGTTTAAAAACTATATAAGAAAATATAGGCCACTAAAAGAGGATAAAAGCAATAAAAATTACTTCAATCAGAGGAAGAACTACTAGAATAAAAACAAATAAATGGAAAAGAAATGGAACAAAAAGCAAGTTATGAGCCAGATATGACTGTGACAAAGCCCCAACATGCTTATTTCGTTAGTTCTAAATCAAGATCTCGATCCTTTCTATTAATGCATGTCTCCCAGATGCCAGCAAAATCTCAATCACTTAGGTATTTGGGGGAATCCCCTCTGGTGTCTCCTACGAGCTCACAATCAGTTCCGCCCACCTTGATCTGCTGCAGGCAAAAGCCTGTCCTGGGCCCCGTGGAGATGGCCCCCTCACCACTGCCAGCTAAGCGGTAGTGGGCAATAGTAAACATTCGACAGCTTGGCATTTACCTTCCCCAACAAAAGCATTATCTCCCAGTTCTCCCAAGGCTGCAAACACCAACTCTCCAAGGTACTGTTATACCCTCCAAATTTCCCATTGCTCTCAAGACACATGTTAAGCAAACAAATTTGGGGACAATATGCCTTTATACTATACTTCTTTTAACAAACGCTTATTATGGATGGTATTGTGCTGGTCACTAGAGTTACAATAGTGTAGAAAGACATACACAGTAACTGCTTACAAAGAGCTTACAGTTTAGTGAGGAGAATAATGAACATTTATTGATGTTTAGAGTATGCCAGAAACTATGCTAAATATTTTGTGTTTTCTCCTTTATCATCACAAGACTAAGAGGTGAACATTTTCATTATCACCACTGTGTAGGATATTGCAGGAGGCTGAATAATGGCCACTCAAAAATTTCAGGGCCTAATCCTAGAATCCACAAATGTTTCCTTATAAAGTTAGAGAATCTGCTGACTGGTTAAGTCAATGATTTTGACATGAGGAGATGATCCTAGATTATTTAGCTAGGTTAGAAAGTCTCGCATGAGAGAGGGAGAGGGAAAAAGGGACATACAGATGGGTGAACAGACAGACAGACAGACAGATGAAGACAAAGGCAGAACTTGGACTGATGCAGCCACAAGCCAGGAACTCTGAAAAATTCCAGCAACCACCAGAAGCTAAAAGATGCAAGGAACGAATTCCTCCTCAGACCTCCAAAGGGAGCATGGCCCTGCCAAAACTTTGATTTCAGAATTCTGGCCTCAGAACTGTGAGACGATGAATTTCTGTTGTTTTCTGAATTTGTGATAACTTGCTCTGGCAGCTAGGAAACTGAGTCTCAGTGAAGTAATTTATCTAAGGTCACAAAAGCTAGAAATTCGCAGAACTGTCTCCAGAGCTCTCTCTTAGATACTAGGCTAAGGCACGGTACCAAAACACCTTCTGGGCAACAAATCCATAATGTCTATGTCCCAGTATCTCAAAGAATGTTTCATAAAAAGAGTTTATTCTGGCAGCCCTTTTCTTTCTATAGTTCAGGTAGAAATCCTGGAGGCTTGGCTGATAGATAGGAACTGATTCCTTCAAAGCTCTCCATGCTTCCTGCCTTCCACAGCCTCTGTGCCTTCCTGCTTCTGTCCTCTCTCTTAAAAAGAAAACCTCATGAAAACAGACTCTTGCAAATCAACTTCTGGTGGGCCCACCAATAGTTCCATAATTAGGTGAAAAAATGACTTCAAATATTAATGCCCTAGATTTACATTATGTCAAAAAATATCTCTAGGGTAATTAATGAACTCCCTAGGCAGATAAATATCAGACAAAGAAGGAAAAGAGAAGACAAGTAATAGGAACATTCTCAAAGTAAACTAAGCTATTCTCTGTATTCTTTCCTCGATATTATATTTTACATGTTTATGTACATCCAAAATATGCAAGATCTCACTTGTGATGAAATTATTCTGGTGCCTCTATCTGTGCTTTCCAATTTAGTGACCTGACCATTCTTCAAAGAACATCACTGAAATATGCAGTATGCAGAAACATCTCTGAGGAAACTTTGCACACCTGAGAGTCACCTTTTTGTTGCTGTTAACATAGAGCTGATATGAGGTATCTCTCCAGAGTAACAGATTCAGTTTTGTGAAACATTAGGAAAACAAGAAATAGCTCGGTGTTTCAAAATGTGGAGGAAAGGGTTTCTTCATTTTACTTCATCCCAGAATTTGAGCTCAACAGACTTGTCTGGTTGCCTTTGAAAGCAATGTTGCAGCACATAGAGATACTTTTTGATTTCATACATTGTTTATAACTTCTACAGCAATTCTACAACGCCAATACACATTCTTCCAAACCAAAGAAGCAATATCCTGATTTTGGTACTCGACTAGTCTCTGGAACTTCTGTTTAAGCATAAATGGCTGACATTTCCATAAATAGTGCTGACAAGTTTTCAAAACACTATCAGGCAGTTTCTCTTGGCCTGGACTCTCCTCTGTTTCTCCATTTTCTCTCTCTTTCTACCCTCTAAATGCAGGTGTTTCCTTACATTTAATCCACGGTCCTTTCCTTTTTCTATATACACAGTTGCTTTTATTGCAACCATGATGATATTCGGAGCCTCAAATATCACTTGCACTCAAAATCCTACATCTGATTTTTTTAATTCTTTAAATAAATAGAAAAAACTCGAGACATCTAGCTTTGTGCTTAATAGGAAACTATAGTGGCATTGGCCCCATTAAAGTCAAGAACAAGGTAAAGATGGTAAATAATTCCACCGTTATTTTTAAATTATTCTGGAGGAACTAGCTAATACAACTAGGCAAGACAAAGAAATGAGATGTATAAAAATTGTAAAGGGGAAGATAAAATTATTTCTCCTTCGGGTGACATGAATTAGCAGGGCTACCATGTTTCACAACCCTGGAGACCATTATTCCCATTGTATTCTGGTTGTGCAGTATGGTGAACTGGCATGATTGTATATCTGGAAAACCAATAGAATTCACTGAAAAACGATTACAAACAATAAGAGAATTTAGCAAGGTGACTGGAAAAAAATTAATATACATAAAACAATAGCTTTCATGTATAAAACAACACTACATTAGAATACATAATGGTAGAAAAGACACAATTTACAATAGCAATAAAAAATATTAAATACCTAGGAATTAATCTAACATTAAAAAGACAATATAAGACTTCTGTTTTCCAGTCCAGTATGTAAACTTTCACTCCATTCTAACAAGTAAAAAGCTAAACAAACTGAAAAATCAACAATTTTTCTTCTGTCTGTCATAGATGTGAGGTCAAACCACTCCTCCAAAAATTGGGAAGACAGACAGGAGAATACAGAGAATTGCCACTTACCAGAAGGATAAACCTCCCCCCACCCCAAAAAAAAGAACAGTACCAGGGTAGGAAAACTTAAACAATGTAAAAAAGTCTGAGAGTTAAAAAGTCTAGGGGGGCCCAGTCATATAGAGGAATCAGTGATCCTACTTCTGGGTATTTATCCAAAGAAACCTAAATACAAGGGACCTGTGCATCCATATGTTCATTCAGCATTAGCCAAAATATGGAGGCAACTTGAGTGTCCATCAATGAATGAATGGACAAAGAGGAGGTGGTACATATAAACAACGGACTATTACTCAGCCATAAATAAAATTTTTAAAAAAAGAATAAAATCTTGCCATCTGCAACAACCTGGATAGACCTAGAGGATATTGTGCTGAGTGGAATAAGTCAGACAGAGAAAGACAAATGCCATATGATTTCACTTATACATCAGATCTAAAGAACCAAATAAATAAAACAAACTCATAGACACAGAGAACATTTTGAGTGTTACCAGATGGGAAGAGGGTTTAGGGATGGGTGAGAAAGGGAAAGGGATTGAAAAATACAAATTGGTAGTTACAAAAGTCATGGGGATATAAAGTGTAGCATAAGGAATATAGTCAATAATACTGTAATAACTATGTATGGTGTAAGATACTAGATTTATTGGGGTGATCACTTCGTAAGTTATATGAATGCCTAATCAGTATGTTGTATACCTGAAAATAATATTATATGCCAACTATAATTGAAAATTTTAAATATTAATAGAAAAAAAGAAAAAAAAAAGTACCTCTAGTATCTTTGCAGTTTCCGAGATAGAATAATACCATTAGCTAGCTATCTACTGCTGAAAAGACAGATGGCTTTATTTGGTCTGTATAGTTCAGAAAGAACATTCAGTGGCTGTCATTTTTCTAATATTATATGAAATACAAGGACAATTGTTAAAGGAGATTATACCAGGGAAGGAAAAAGATCAAATGGTTAATTAAAAATCATTTTATAAAGTGATACCTTTCACAGATACAATGTTAACTTCTGAGTAATTTAATATCCTGTTGAGATCACAATTATTTCCAAGGTGAAAGAGACAGAGAGAAATTTTATATCAAAAAGTACCACTAAATTAGGAGACCTTTCAAGATTTGAAATGTAATTTATGTTTTCATATCAAATAAATGAATTTTTTTGATCTGATGAGCTATAATTCAATCTGTGAGTAATATGCAACATTTTTCTCAGTAGATCAGTTGTACTCTAAGAACATTTCTAACCAAGTCAACAGTTTGGTTTGCTTGTTTTATTTTTAAGTATCCTTAGTGCTCATTAGCAGCTTTCCCATTGAAGGTGATTGAAGGTGGCTGACAAAAATATTTTGATGACTTGTAGCAGCAATATCAGCAATACTCCATATTTAAGTTAAAAAAAATGCTTCTTAGAGATCATTGATTTGGACTTTACTGAAATTCAGAGATAGAGGAAAACTATCTTTTTCCTAAGCGGATTTTATTATGTTGCTTGTAAACAGAAATACTTCCCTGAAATCTCCCATCATTAATTAGACTAATTTTGCTGGGTGATGATCCTTTAAACTTCAATGAGAAGGGAAAGTCACAGGCTATTTCCTCGTTTCTATCAGACTCCTTTCCTACATGTTACTATTTCTGAAATCAGAATGTAATTTGTAGTGAGGTGCAAATTTAATAGTTTCTTTCACCCATAATCCCCCTTCCCTCAGAAAGAGCTATTATCAATTTGATGATGCACCTTAGAATGAATGGGGACTCAAAATCCAAGAGATATAAATGAACCTATTGATGAACAAGGGAATTCAATTTTTAAGAATAAGCTGACAGAAAACAGTGGGTAATGTCATTCTTGCCTACAAGGGTGTTGCATCTCAAGACACAGCATGACATTTCTCCTGCTCCTCCAACACCATCATCACCATCATCACCATCATCAGCATCAGTACCAATAATTGAACAACTGCTTATAGCAGGTACTGTCATTTTAACATATTACCTTCACATGTGTGATTTATATCAATTCGCTCTTCAGTCCTGGCTGCACCTTAAAACATCAAGAGCTTTTAAAAATTCAGCTTCTTGGCCCCATTACAAACCAATTGTTTCAGAATTTTTGATGTAAGGCCATGACATCTGTATTTTTTAAATCTCTCCATGTGATTCTGATGCACAGTGAGGATGGAGTCACCATTTTTCTATACTGTCACCAAACAAAAACAAATACTTGGAATAGAAGCTTCACTGACACATGTCATATTCTTTTCCACTGAAAGAGATAATATTTCCTAAAATTTATAAAGCACAAGAGAAAAATAGCCTAATAAAATAGGGAATCACTTCACTAATATTTTTATTTTTATTTATTTTTATTTTTTGCAGGGTTGGATTTTGTCTTTATTTAAATTTTAATACTTTGTTCATCATTAATTTTTTTATATTATGTAAAAAAATTTTTGGTTAAAATAATTATAAAATTTTCAGGTGTACATTATAATTTGACATTTATATATTCTATTGTGTGATTACCACCTAAAGCCCATTTTCCTTCAGCTACCATATATTTGATCCCCTTTGCCCACTTCACCCTCCCCTTAATCCCCTATATTTGACCCCCTTTACCCTACCTACGTCCCTCCTCCTCCCCCACCTCTACCCTCTGGTAACCACTAGTCTATTGTCCATGTCTCTGAGTCTCTGTTTGTCCTGTCCATTTGTTGCTTTTAGGTTTATATCCCACATATAAGTGATATCATGTGATTTTCTACTTTTTCAGTCTGGCTTATTTCACTTAGCATGATTATCTCGAGGTCCATCCATGTTGTCACAAATGGCAATATTTCATCTCTTCTTATGGTTGAGTAATATTCCATTGTATATATGTATCACAGCTTCTTTAGCCAATCATCTATCATAGGACACTTCAGTTGCTTCCATGTCCTGGCCACTGTGAATAATGCTGCTATGAACATTGGTGTGCAAATATCTTTTTGGATGTGGGTTTTCAAGTCTTTGGGGTAAATACCCAGTAGTGTGATTGCTGGATCATATGGTAGATCAGTTCTTAGTTTTTTTGAGGAAACTCCATAATGTTTTCCATAGTGGCTGTACCAATTTGCAGTCCCACCAGCAGTGTATGAGGGTTCCTTTTTCTCGGCATCCTCTCCAGCATTTGTTATTACTTGTCCTGTTGACTATAGTCCCTAATATTTTTAAATGAGGAGTAATGAACATAGAATAGGTTTTAAAATTCATTTTTCCGAGAACCAGTTATTAATTAATAACCACTAAGACCTTGAATGCTCAGCCTTGGACTCCAATTTTCAGTATATTTGTCATTAGAGTCAAATTTTTAGTCACATGTAGCAGATAAAAATGCGTTGCCTGCTGGTAGCTAATTGCCACAGTGAAACCAAGTAAATATTTGGAACTCTGAGGTTCCATGCTCTAGACCCACAGTACTCTTAGAAATATACCTCTCTTCACTTGCTCCCTTTTACCATAAGACCCACTTTAAAAAGAATGTGCCACCTCTTATTAGTATTCCTGCTCATCAAAGGTGCCTCTCTGGCAGCCTATGCCCCATATAGTAACTTGTCTGTTTCTTACAGCAATATCCCTTTGCCTGGGGGACAAGTTAATAATTTCATATCAAATTCTCTTTGGATGAAGTGGTGTCTGGAAAACATCTGAAAATCCAGATTCTAAAAAATGTCCTCTTTTTCTCCTTTCTCTCAACTCAGAAGATGGTGTGTTACACACAGCTCGTGAGAGACCCTAAGGGACTTTGTCAGTATTCTGTTAGAAAATGGAGAGAGGAAAAGTATTTTGTTATTATTTTCAGAGTAACACAGTCAGAGCAACACGCTTAGGGAAACACGCAGCACCTTTCAGCAGAGGATTCGAGCCCATGCGCAAGTGCATGAGGACACCAGCACACATTCACTGCAGTTGCCACACAAATCCCACAAGCCTGTTAAGCACTGGCAGAGTGCTTGATCCCGCACACATGTGAGATAGAGACTCTGTTCTAGGTAGCTGCTACTTCTTTCCTTTCTGATCAACACTTTTAATATACTTAGGGAAGATTTGGGGAAATTGCTTAGAGTGTTTTTTCCTATAGGTAGAAGATGTGCTGGAGTAACCATGGGCGGTTTCCCTCAGGAGCTGCCTTTCATTTCTAACCAGAACAATATGAATTCAGTAAGACATAATAGTTTTTCCTTCCGTGATTTACTAAATGCAAACCTTCAGTCATTCCCATAATTTTATCTGTGACTGGTAAGAGAAATATTTAGAATGATGGTTTAGAGACAACTGCGTTAGAGAAATAGGGCTTAAATATTTACTTCTAATTATACTCGTGTGTGTGTGTTGGGCAATCAATCATTAATCAAGAACATTGCACACCCTCTAGGTCAAAACACAGTACACATCGGAGAATCCAAATAGTTCTCAGTCATAGTTCTCTTCAAGGAACTTACAAGAGAGCAAAAGAAATTTCCCTACTGAAAGTTGTTTTCAGAAATGGTTTGAAAAGAAGACAAGTTAGCAAGCTGAGCTCTCAATGAAATCTTTCATATGCCTTAGCTTTTTTTTATTATTATTAAAATCATTAAAATACCTGCTAGTGACACATAAAATACATAAAACAAATGAAGATAATAATTTGTGTTGTACAATGTCTGTTACCATAATGCAAAATAGCTTTTACGGGATCAGTAAATGAAGGAATGATATCGGAATAAACATGGAAGTTACATTGGTTTACACATGATTTTTCTAGCCCAGTAACAATTAATGCCATCAAGTATTAATAGATAAACTCATGCAACACAAACACAGCTGAGTACAAGCCTCTGTACACTTGCCCCATGTCCTTCCTCGACCCAGGTAGGTCAGGTGTTCTGTCTTAGAAAGGCTTATTACAGGTTCTCCCAGATCTCTGTACATTTTGCCCTTATCTCCCTAACTCAGCAGCCTCGGTCTTGCCCTATATCTTCCCGACCTTCCCCACTTCCTTCAAGTATCCTTTATAGGTAAAATTCTGCATTTGTTATAGTATTTCTCATTATGTGGGAATTTTAGAGGTCTTTTGAAGCTCTACTAAAACTAACATTAGGATTAGTCTTGTTTCCATTAGTGCTGTGGTCACAGAGTGGCATAGGATTTGAGTGATCTACCCCAAATCTATTTTCCCCGTGAGTTCTGGTACTTCTACTCCATGATTTTGCAGAATGCAAGATTTTCCAGAACATATATACAGGCTGAATGGGAACTTAAGGAAGACAAATCACTGTGAGTGTTGGAAGATGATCAGGGATGGTGTTACAGCTACAGAGCCTGATTCAGAGGTTGAAGGAAGAGTAAGCTTCAATGAAGCACAGAGGAGGCAGGAGGTGAGAAGAGCAGCAGGAGCAAAGAGGGAAAAGCCATCATTGTAACCCGTGTGCATAAAACCATCAGTAAAGTGAGATCAAATAGGCTTGCCCAGAATATAAAGGCCTTAGATCCTAAAGTTTCTTCTGTAAAAAGTGAAAAGCCACTTTAGGATGGAGGTGGGGGCTAGAAGGTTGCAAAGTGATTCTCTTTTGGTGCAGCAAAGGCTTCTGCAAACATTCTAGTCTATCCTCATTTTTTTTTTTTCTATTTAAAAAACTAAGGTTTAGGTAGGTGACTGACTTGTTCACATTTATTCATGGCCTGTGTCTGCTGGTTCCCAGCAGGACTATACAAAAGGCATTTAAAAAATAATATGATGACTGCTGTAATAGCCCATGAATCGAAGAAGACCTATTCTATGCAGATATTGTTAGAAATAGAAGGAAAGGAACTTACTTGTGAGATTTCTTGAAAAAGGGATCTGTATTTCAGCGTAATGAATGACTAATGAGTGATGTATTTCCTTAAGTAGCAACTTTACAGATGCCATTCTGTGCATAATAAATTACTAGAGGTAATTCACATCTGTCTTTTATGATATTACATAAACTATTAAGGTAGTACTTGGTAATACTTATCGGGTACTTTCCAAATTAAAATGTAGACAGTATGTGGCTCATCTCTGAAAATAAGATAGGAAAGAGGCAAAAGTTAAAGTTAAATCATATATAGGATGATGGAATAATTCCATGAAGCTGAACAAAGACTGAGTTCTGCTTTGCTTATTCTTCAATTACTACTCACTCATTTCTCTACCAGAATACTACATAAATAATTCCTAGGCTATAGGCCTGAGCTAGGGTTTGGTGATGATATAAAAAAGTAAGACATAGTCATCAGCCTCCACAGGCTATACTCTAAGTAGGAAAACAGGTCTATAATACAGTTAAACAAAAATACAGATTATTAAAATAGATTCTTTTCCACCAATAATTACAGAATTCAAAAAGTACTTCTAGAATTCAGAGACTGAGTGGGCAAGGGGGGGCTTCATAGCAGTGTGGGATGGAGAAATGAGAATCTAATCTGGGTTAGTGGACCTTTTGACACTGACAAATTCTCAGTGAAGGATAGACTACAACACTTCCCATTGGAAAAAAAAAAAACTTAAAAAAAATTGTTAGGCAGTATAAACTGAAGGGTTAGAACCTGACTCAGAAGTCCAGATCATCTGTTTCAAATCTTGGGTCTGCTACACAACAACTCAGGCAAGTAAAATAACTTCTCTGTAATTCACTTTCTTCATCGGTAATATAGAATTGTGCTAAGTATAAAATAAGTTAACGTATGTAAAATACTTAATACTGTGCCTCACACAGCGTAAGCACTATAGACATGTTTGCTGCTGCTGCCGCTGCTGCTGCTGCTACTACTACTACTAGTTGTTTGTTGTTGTTGTTGTTGTTGTTGTTGTTGTTGTTATCATTATTTGCTAAGGACACTAAGGGCACATATAACTTTCTAGTAATACTTCTGGCCATGAAGATATGGATCTAGTCTTGAATGCATAAGGCATGTCACTCTCCATTTTTCAAACTACAGGAATAGTTATTTCAGTGAGAGGATTTTAAAACATGTATAAGTAGGAGGGAGAAAGAGAAGAAAAATAGGTGATGGTGATCAGATTTCCAATTTCAGATCATACTTTCCTAATCAGCTCAGAGTATGATCCCTTGAGCCTTGACTTAATAACAACATGCACAGCCTTTACCTCTGTTTCAGTAAAAATTCACAAATTCTAAAGTAATTTTCCAAAGAAAATTTCCAATTTTCTTTGCCTCTACCTTTCTATTTTATGGATTAATTTCAAAAGCTGTCTCAGAAGCACGACTGCTTTTTCTAGGTACCTTTCTCATTTGCATGTAAAATTCTTCTCATCCTTCATCCTTGATGAATATCAATAAGATGCTTTAACTTATCATTATGAAAAAATGTCATTTACTTTGCTCTTGCATGCCTTGACTGGCATTTAGAAGCATTGTTGGTGGCAGCTAGCCAAATACATTTTGGCGGCAGCTGGAGTGGGTGAATATCTTTGATAGTTAGCATCGGTGTCTCAAATTGTGATTTTTATGAAAACATTTGGAAAAAGAATTCCTGAGCTAGGAGCGCCCATGAGATGGAAAGGCAGGACATCTTCGGATGTAGGTGAGAACTATAATCAACAGTAAATGCTGGCGCAGGAAAAGAAGGGACAATAAATTGGAAATCAAGTCTTTGTTTACTTTAAATGTGCTTTTCAATATCACATTCATTGTCATTCTGTTAAGGAGCTGTAGATAGTTCAACTAACCTGAAATAATTAGCATGTGGAATGCTTCAGAAAAAAAGTAAAACAAAAATTGAAGGTATTATTGTCATTATCATCATCGCTATAGAAGCAGTGTCTGTACTATGTAACGAGTACTTTGAAACAAGTTTCAGATCTTGAGAAAGCTCATGTATTTTATAGAACACTACTTATATAAAGCTGTATCATTAAAAAATCTAAAGAGTAAAGAGAGCTCCCAGAGGAAAGAGTAAAGAGAGAGAGATGAGGGAAATGGAAGAAACCAAATGAGAAAGACAAGTTAATAAATACATCAGAATTAAACAAAGTAATACTGTTTGCCTTGTAGCTGAGTGTTCCCAGTGGGGAGATCAGAAAGAGTTTCTCCTCATTCTCTTTTAAAGCTCACAGTTCCTATTCAAATTGTTGAAACTTTTGAAAAGAAGTCAGAACACTAGAAATCCAAAATAATCTTCAAAATTCTTCAGAATAAGACAAAACACAGAATTTAAATCCTGGATTCTACGAATGTGTGTGGCCATGGGTGGATGTAATAGCATGTAAATTAGGTGCATTTAGAATAATCTAAAGCCCTGGTAATATTCAGAAGGATGGTAATAGTGTTTATTTTAGACTATGTGAACTATGATATGTATGTACTTAAAACAGCTAAGATGACTACTAATAAAATAATACACAAATTTAAAACAGTAATGAGAGAGTAGATAGAATGAGAAAAAAAATTCTGAAGAAAGTGGGAAAGAAAAAACAGTAATTAGACAAATAGAAAGCTCAATAATATACCAGGCAAATATTAACCCCCAAAATAATATAGCTATACTAATAATACATAAAATAGGCTTTTAAAACGAAATAGAAAACCAGAGTTAAAGGTGGTTGGCTACATAATAATAAAATGTTTCATTTACTTAGGGGTACTTAATAACATGGCCTTACAGCAGATATAACAAAAACTGATAGAAATATCAGGAGAAATCACAGTGGGTTTGGGGGGGGGTGGGGTTCACTCACTCCTCTCTTTTCAATCAAATAAGCAACATACATAGAAAGGCTGGGGTTGATTTAAATAGCACAATTGACAAGTTTGATGATGATCAACGTATATAGAATACTACATACAACATTTGAAGAATAAACCTTTACTTTTAAAGTACATTTGGAACATTTCAAAATTTGACCATGTACTTCATCACCATGTAATTAAGTTATAAATCAATAACAAAAAGGTAACTCAGAAAGAAAACATTAGAACACTTTCTAAGCAATGAGAAAATGAAAAAAAGTCATAATAGATATTAGAGTATGTTTATATTGAATGATAATATAAATGCCTTGTATCAAAACATGAGGGCTACAATACAACTACAGCAATAAAGGGGAAATGCATACTTTAAATGTTTACATTATAAAAAATAAAGTATCATAATTAATGAGAAAAAGTATCCTACCTAATAAGGTAGAAAGTTGCAATTTAATAAACCTTTAAAAGGTTATGGATCCAGGGCTTCTAGCTATAAGGATCTGAGAATTTGGTGAAGACTATACCCCAAAGAATTGTCTAAATCAGCTGTGGCAGGACTCTGGAAATTGACTTAAAGCAAATAACAAATGGAAAAACATTTATTCATAAGAAACTGCTATAAACATGCATAAGAACAGTGTTAGTCTGCAGCCTCCATGGCTGGGACTGCTGCCATTCTCCCCCTATCCACCCGCCCTGCAACCTCACTAAGTGAGAATGAAAGTTTTATCAGGAGGATCCTACCTGTGCATCGCTCACCCCTTCTACTCTCTTTCTGGCTCCCTCTGCTCCACCCACCCTAACTTCCTTGCAATTCCTCGAAGTACACTCCTGCCTCAGGGTCCTCACATTTGCTGTTCTCTCTGCCTAGAATTCTCTTCCCTCAGATATCACAAGCCTTGCTGCCTCACTTCAGTCAGGTCTCTGCTCAAATGTCATTTCTTTAGGGAGGCCTCTGGGACCATCCTATCTAAGATAATAAGGCCCCTTACATTACTTCTTCTTTTAAGTCATAGCACTTATCTCGACTGATTAAATCTTCTCCCATCTCCACCATCTCTCTCTCCATTCATTGAGAACAGGCACTTTTTGATTTTTTTTTTTCTTCACTAATGAATTCCCGGTACCTAGCATAACATCTTGTACATATTAGGCACTGAAATTATTGTTAAATCAATGTACAGAACATACTTGCTTTTATCATGCCATTCACAGAGTCGCAGGAAACTTTCATTTCCTTTGTCTTTGTCAGCCTCTTACCTGGCTCTTCTCCCTTATGCATCAGGTAAATAAAAGCTACTCAGCCCTGGACCTGCCACCAATGAATTATGAAAAATCTCAACTTCTTTCCTCTACAGAGAAAAGAGAGATGGCTTAAATACATATTAAAATTCACAAGGAGTTATTTACTTTGTTTTATTAAAATATTACCAGATGTTGTTCGGCCTATTGTTCACCGTCCACAAAGTTTAAATCACTCTCCTAAGTTTCCTCTTTGCAACATTGGTTATTTTACACATCATTTTCAAGCAAAAAATAATAGTGCTTCTTCAACTTTTGTGTTTTCGGTGGTGGTGGGGGGAGTATGTCTAGCCATTTATTTCAGGCATATTTCTCAAAATTTAAGAGAGCCTGTTTTAGAAATCACTGCAGTCTCATCCCATTATATCTTCAGAATTAAATTATTTGTGTTTCATTTTATTCTAAAAATAGCTTGTCATGAACCAGTTCTATGGATCTTGGAACCTACATTTTGCTCAAAGAACTGAACATAAAGCCATATTTGTTAAATCTGAAGCACTTCGATTGGTGGTTTGATTTTTTTCCAGAATTATAGACAAATGTTAAAATTTGAAATGTCATCTCTTCATTGCCAAATAGCCAATCCTTTCCTCAGGAAATTGCTGGTTCTGAGATCACTGATTGTGATCTTTTCAATTGTACCACATTCCAAATATGAAATTTTAGCAATTGTAACTTGGCCAGAATGAAACAGAAAAAAAGCTCAAAGCCAGGCATTCTATAAATAGGAGATGTCTTATATTTTAATAAAAAATAAAGTCTGTCTTCCTTACTTGAAACACACAATATCTCAAAGTCTATTTCTAATTTTAAAAGGTATTTTCAACAAATGGAATATTTTAAAAAGAGATTATACCTTTATTATAAAGAAGAACCTGAAATAGTTCATTGATGTTATAATGTTTCTCAACAATGGGCAAATTTTACGACTGGGTCTTCCCTCAGACTACTGTCTCAAATAAATGTTTTCCTTTATTTCATTCATAGTGTCACAAGTTGTGGTTAAACTAATACCTCCCTGACCTCCCTCCCCGCCCCCCCAAAAAAGTTATTGAGCATGACAATTTAGCTCCTTAAGTTAAAACTACATGAGTAGTTAGAAGAAATCATAAGGGAAAACCTTCATGACATTGGACTTGGCAATAACTTCTTAGATATGACACCAAAAGTACAGGCAATGAAAGCTAAAGTAGACAAATGGGACCACATCAAATTTAAAACTTTTGGGCATCAAAGAACACAATCAACACAGTGAAAAAGCAATACATTGATTGGGAGAAATTATTTGCAAATCATGTACCTGACAAGGTGTTAATACCCAGAATATATAAATAACTCTTACAATTCAAAAGCAAAAAAAAAATCTAATAAGCTGATTTTAAAAATGGGCAAAGAACTTCAATAAACATTTCTCAAACAATGATATATGGCCAGCAAGCATATAAAAATATATTCAACATCACTAATCATCAGAGAAATGCAAATGAAAACCACACTGAGATATCACTCCACATACATTAGGATGGCTACTATATATATATAAAAAAAGAAAAACACAGAAAATAAAAGTGTTGGTGAGGATATAGAAAAATATGTAACTCTTGTGCCTTACGCGCTATTTGCTGGATTGTAAAATGGAGCAACCAATATAGAAAACAGTATGGAGATCGTCAAAAAATTAAAAATAGAATATGATCTAGCAATCTCATTTTTGATGTACACTCAAAAGAATTACAGGATCTCAGATAATTATTTTCACATCATGTCCAGAGCAGTAGTATTCACAATAGCCAAGAGGTGAAAGAAACTCAAGTGTCCATTGACAGGCGAATGGATAAACAAAATTATATATATTTTTATATAATATATATGAACATTATTCACCCTTAAAAAGGAAAATAATCCCATCACATGCTACAATATGGATGAACTTTGAGAACATTATGCTAAGTGAAATAAGCCACTCACAAAAAAGATAAACACTATATGATTCTACTTATACGAGGTATATAAAGGCAAATATATAGAAACAGGAAGTAGAAAGGTGGTTAAAAGGGTTGGTGAAAGGGGTCCAAGGGAAGCTGTTTAAGGGGTGTAGAGTTTCAGATTAGCAAGATAAAAAATTTCTGGAGATTTCTTTCAGAATGAGATGGAGGTGCTTCACACTACTGAATTCTATACTTAAAAATTACTAAGATGGTAAATTTTGAGTTATGTATATTTTACCACAATGTTTTTAAAGCTGCACAAGTGGTTTAATTGGCCGTATTGTCCAAAGAATTGGTGTGATCTTTCGTGAAAGTGAACTCTAGACCCATGTCCAAGAAAGTCATCAGAGAAAGAGGCCATTGCTGACCCTTCAATACTTAGCCCAAAACTAAACTAGCATATGATGGCAGGATAGTACCAAAAAAAAAAAACTTTTCACTGGTCATTTATGCAATACTATTTAAAGAAAGTCAGAAAAGTTCTGTATGACTCAAAACATCTGCCCCGTAGTGCTTGAAAATCTCTCCTCTGCTTTTGCAAAACATCTCTATTGCTTCCGGTTAAAAACTAATGTGTGCTAATGAGCATCAACCTCTAATGGACATTTATCAAAAATTAATTTGGTCCTAAGGTGTTTCCTTCGACTGAGATTTGCCACGGCGAGGAATTACTGAGGAAGAAAGGCTGTAGGATTAGAAATCCAACCGAGGTGGAGTGTTCCAAGTCAGGTGCTAGTGATGCTAGGGCAGTAAGAAGCCCTAAACGATAAGAAGACTCAGATAGATTAATGAATTGTGCAGCTGGACATTTGGAAATTCACTGAGCCCATCTGGTTCTACGTCCAACAAGGGGGAATCAGAAGCACTGAGTTTTGTTCCATTTGAATAATGACAGATTGATAAAGTATAAGTTTAATTATAGACTGGGCTGCCTTTACTGCTTGGCTTTTGTGAAAGAGACCTTATTTTTAATCTATATTTAATACAAATAAAGCATTTTGTGTTTCAGTATTTATGTATTTAGTATTTTAATGTTTCAATATATTATTTTAATACAATAAATTAATGATCTAGTAGGACAACATTCTTAACAGCATGTATATTAAGGTGAGTTTTATTATAAAAATAATGCCAACAAAATATTTATAAATAAGAAGTTCAGACATATTAATCTAGATAGTTTTTAATAGGACTGATCTCTCTAAAAAAAATTTTCTGTCAAATATTCTGGGCTGCCATAGACCAGTGGTCCTCAAACTTAAACAGGCATCAGAATCACATTAGAAGCCTTGTTAAAATACAGATTATTGGGCCCAGCCTACTGCCTGAGTTCCAGCCTATTTAGTAGTTCTGGGATAGGCCCAAGAATTTGAATTTCTAGCATGTTCCCAGGTGATGTTGCTAGTTGGGAAACAGAATTTGAGAACCCTTGCTATAGAAATTGTTATTTTCATATAACAAGCTGAGTAAATGCCACAAGAGGAAAATTTGAGTAAAATATATTTGTCATTAGAAAATATTATTAACCTCAAATTCATTTGTTGTTTTCAGACGACATGTCTAGGCTTATAGCTCAGCAGACACTCCGATATATCACAGTAGAAGGTTCAGCATAAGGTCGTAATCATTTCCAGAATGGCCATGCTGCTGTGTGAAGGTCTAGCCTGAGGCACGTGAGTATACTGGAATTTCCCACTGGCAGTTCTCTATTATGAATAGTAGACAGGATTCTGGTAAAATCATATGTCATTTCACAAGTTCATAAATGGATGATAAAACAAACTGAATAGCAATCTGAACTACCGCTGGTAAGTGGTCTGTTTAATGATGCCTTGAACTATATCAAAACAGAAATTTGCACTTATTTCTAAGGTCATATTGAAGTTCTTTATGGTCTCTTTATTTTTTCTGTGAGGTAATTTATGAGAAAGAGTGACCAAAAAAAACTGATCATATTCATAAACAAGATGTAGGGATAACACTAATTACTACTAATTCTTAGCAAGAGAACCAACACATATTCATACTTTAACAAGCACATATAGCTAGCATTTTAAAAAAAAAAAAAGCAAAGTATTAGCATGTAATACTTTCTTCTCATTTATCCTCAAAGAATTAAAAATAAATTTTCTAAGAGTATACAGATCACAGATCAACACCTTTCCAGGTTGTTTCTTAGCTTTCTTTTAGTGCACAAGGTTAGTAGACGAGCACCTCAGTCGGCTCTGAGATGACTTCTCTGAGCTCCCCTGACAATCTCCCCCGCCTCTCCTCTAAGACTAAGCATGGCTTTCATCATGACACATCTCTGTGCAGACAGACACCTTGCCTAGCTTTGCTTTCTTTGTTGGAAGAATTTAAAAGAAGAAACTAAAGTTTTAGTCATTACTAATTGGCCTGACATTGTGCTAGGTATTGGGGTCAGATTGCTGAATAAATAGAGAGGACCTCTGCCCTTGTACATCTGAGGTGAGGGGTGGGCACTGGCACCAAGCCAGCCCGAGGCAGAAAGGAATTGTCATATTGTGCTTAATATGTTCTAGAACATAGTGTAGATAGCTTTAAAAATACTCATCAATGGATTCGGCTGTCGTGTGGTTGAAGAAACTTAAAAGGTGCCAGACACGGTCCTTTGGAGTCGTTCCATCCCTAAATATTATAGGAGCTGCCAGGAAATTCATGCATATGACTTTGATTGCCTCATAAATTTCATGGTTTCCAGGAAAGGAAGCATTTAGGATGCCAAATTTCATATAAAAGTTGTCACTTTGCTTCATGACCCAGAATGCATTTCTCTAATATAAAATATAAATATAATAAAGATATATGTTATTTTACATATATTTTTTGTTTAACTGAGCTAGACAACCAGTTTGACTTATATTTTTAGGAAGAGAACAAACCAGCTGGTGACTTTGGCACTAACTGACAATATGACTAAATTGCCCAAGAAGTCAATTTAGTTATAAACCCGGCCAGTAATTTTAAGAGGATGTGTGTTTCTCTGCTTAACTCCAAGATACCTTTAAGACTAAAGACTACATTTTGTGGAAAGATGTTTGTTCCACTTGATTCAATAAACACATAGTTATAAGCTAATTTTCATCCCATCCCCTTAAAGGAAAGTGGAAACTGTATATGATGGTGGTGGTGTTTACGTGATCCAAAACAGTTGTCAAAACTCATCAAAATATACACTTAAAATTGAGAGTTGTCATCAGGAGGCTTTAAAAAATTCTCTAACGTATGCTGCAATGAATTCCAATCCTGAACTTTTAAATTTTCTAAAAGCAGTCAAAGATGTCTAGATCTAAAGAACTATTTTCAAATCTCATTGTTGGAGACCCCTCCCCTCCCTTCAAAATGCTTCCAAAGACAGATAAAAATATTTTAAATCCTGGGAGAAAGAGAAAAAAAAAAAAGGTAGATATTTGTAATCAAATAAAGGAAGCTCTCCCTGAAAAGATGTGAAAACAGCCTCTTCATTAATGGAGGACTCTGCTCACTCATTGAAGAATCAGAGAGGGAGCTCCAGTGAGGGTCCGCTGATCAGAGAATTACAGTACAATTACAGTAGTGAATAACATTACTAAGAGAGATGCTATTTGACTATCCGATTTAAAACTTAAAAGACACATGTACATTTCTATTTCTTGAATTCAAAAAGTCATTTAATTAGAACTTCAGGCTACATCTTGCCAGGCTAACGCAGTGAACAGATCCAATATCAGAGTGCCTTAAAGATGGCCTATTATTCTTTGAAGACTTGTGCGAAGAACAAAGATCACATTTTTGCAGAAGCAAAGCGTACGAATAAAACAGACATATTTTCAGGACCTTTCAACCAGTTCTGAACTCTATGTCATTTGAACCAAGATTATTTAAGAAGAAAAACTTCAACTTAAAAAAGAAAATTTAAAGAAGAAACAGAGCTTCAAGGACCACCGATATGTGTATATTTTTAATGGCATGTCAAGTACTCAAGTAAAAATGAGTTAGATGAAAGAAAAAGTTTGAAAATTCCTAACTATGTATTTCTGGTAGAAATGCTATGCAACAAGGATGACATGCAGCCAGTAAGGACCAGGATGATTAATAATGGAGAGCCGCAGTACCCAAATGACAGAATATTCTGAGCCAGGCTGACTTCTTAAAACCAGAACTGGAGTGAGGCTGCCCTCCCTCTGAGAGGAAGCTGAAATAATACACACTGAGACTGCTGCCTGAGGATGTCTGCACACTCAAGAGACAAAAAAAGCAAAGTCAGCTTCCCAACCAGGCCCTATATCCACAGCTCAGTGATACTGATTACCAGAGTGAGGCAGAAAACTCAACAAAAGATCTGGAGGCAACTGAAAAATTGCTAGGTAGGAAAGTGTGAGTGTAGAGAGAGAGAAAAAAATACAACTTAAGTCAAGGCAGCAAACAAAAATTCCAGTGTACTCAAAAAGACAGCCAAACAAATGAATAATTGGAAAAATCAATTTACTCTAAGCAAAATGAAAGTGAAAACAATGGGGCAACATGAATATAGTATTAAGCAGGAATGGAGAGAGTTTATATGTGATTATTCTGTATGAGAACATTTATTGCAGCATTATTTGCAATAGGAAAGAGTTGAAAGAAAGTCCATTGATTTTGAACAAAAGAATAAAATGTGCACAATGGAAAAGTATGCAGGAGTCAGAAGTAATATAGCAACATGGATTGAGCTGGATATTAATGTTGAGTGAAACATAATGAAACTTATATAGTAATGTAACATAGAAGACACTTAATTTTGTGCACTTTAAAACACACACTAATTTTCAAAAGCATACATGCATATCTAAATAAATGCAATATGCTAGAGGCTTGTGGGCAAGAATGAATGCATTTAAAGATAGACAAGATGAAATTTATCATTTTTAAAAACAATAAAACTGAAGACAAGTTCTTCATGGATTGATGATAATGGTGCACCGCAACCTAAGAAATATAATCAGCTGATCTCACCCACCTAAGGCAGTTAAAAAAGAAAGAATATGAATTAGTCGATCATAGTTACCATTAAAAATTCTCTCCCCTTCTGAAAAATTTCAACTGAGAATAAATTAAACACACACTTTTGATAACACCTTACTTCAAAAAAAAAAAATTCTGATTCAGCTACTGAACAAAGAATACAATGAAGAAAAAAATTGTTCTCTTCAATGTGTGGGATGAGTTACCTTCACATCACTTATTAGTGAATGAGGATTCATTAATCAACAAGGATTTAAGACATTAACCTCAAATGACTGGAAATCCCAATTAGTGCTGGAAAACTAAAGTTTCAATGTAACAAAAATAGGAAAATTGTCCTCTTGAAAGGTATTACCTGTCATATTTTTAAAAGCTCTTTTTTTTAATCCTGTAAATGGGAGGGAACTAACCACATTTGTTCTTCACAAGCTTCCCTCTAGAAAAATTGAAATTCATCTCATGGGTTTCAAAATATACTTATTCACTTAAAAAAGTAAAATGTGGTATCCCTGAATAGCTGAGTGCTTCTCATCCCCAAATATCTTTCACGATTATTGTGCTCAAAATAATAGGCTTTGCAGAACAGGATCTATTGCATATCCTCCAGCAGCCTACAATGTACCTAAACTTCCCATGAGTGAAATAAACTCAGTACAGTGTTAAAATCTGACAAGTCTATTACACTGCCTCTCAGAATTTCTGTTTAGAAGTAATCTCACAAATCACTGAAGTACTTTGGTATGTGTCTGTGTTCCTGCCCAGGAAATGCAAAAATTGTGCTTGAATTTTCCCAATGACTGTGACAATCATCCATTGAAAACCAGAAAAATGTTATGACAGGAAATGATCCAATGATGATAATTTTGAACAATAAAGTCCTGGCCTGAATTAGCACACAAAACTGTTTCCATCATTTTGTCTTAATTGAAGAGTTGATTTAATAACATCCTACTATTGATGATATTCTCAGTTAACAGAGAATTATTTTATGGTGGGAATCATTCATTAAAATGAATCTAACTGACAGGCAGTTTGACTAAATTAATCTAACAATCTAGTCAAACCACTGAACCAAGTAAGCCACTGGATACTATTTTATGTAGTAACCACTTCTATCAGTATTAGCATCTTTGTTTTAATCCCTTTCAAACAAAAGTCTCTCCAATCTGTCAATAAGTTACTCTAGGTCAGATTCCCATGTACAATCTTCTATATCTCTAACATTAAATTATGTTCCTAACTTGTTTTTATTTTAATCTTTTGCTCCTTATGAAAAAATAATAATTTATTCTTTTACTTGTCTAAACTCCATCCTCTGTTATATCTTCTATTGCCTTTTACACTATCGAGTTTTTTTTATCAATTGAGAATACATGAATTTATGTATCATGTGGTTTCATTTTCATAATCTTAGCCTGCAAGGAAATGTATCCTAATTAGCAAAATAAGATCTAGCAAGTTGATGGCTTAGAATTAACTCCCAACAACGAAAAGATAACTAAAATGAACGGCTGCGTGAGACTCATTAACAAACCAGTCACCTTCTCACCCCTCTGCCTATATCAACAATTGAGTACATCAAATAAGCCCTGTGCCTTTGGTGTATTGTTTTATATTTACCAATTGCATTCATACCAATTGCCCTACATGTTCTTAACAACCAGCTCTGAAAGTAGATAAAATATATGTATACTCTCATTTGTTAGATAAGGAAATAGATAAGGACATAATGTATTCATTCATTCATTCGTCAAATATTGAAATCCATGGAAGAACACAGGGACTATGTGAAAGGTCTAGGAATACAGATAGGCATAAAACATAATTCACACTGTCTACAGGCTTATGGTGAGGAAAGAGTAAACAGATAAGCATATGAAAAAGAAAAGCTGACATTTAGAGAGGACCTCTATATGATGTATCAAAAGCTGTACCGGGTAGCTAACATACGATATCTGTTTTTAATTTCACATCAAGCAAGGTCATTTTACAGTTAAGAAAAATTAAAATTTGGAGAGGTTAGCAATTAGTTCGAAGTCTTAAGGAACAAGATCATATTCGAACCCTCAGTGTCTGATTCCAAAGCTTTCTTTCCAGAATAATAATTAGTGCAATAAAGCATTCTATGTGCTCTGATAAAAGAGCAGAGTGTAATGGGAGCTTGGGGTATGGTAGCAAAGGGAACAGGGAAAGATAGAAAAGGTTTTTTAGGAAAGAGCTTTTTTTAAGTGTGGTGGGCAGAAATCTGAAAATCATCCTTTTTAAAATTCTATGTCCTAATCCCTAGAACCTATAAATATAATGAGATATTGCTACCATGATCGATTAGATTATATACTATATGGTACAGTTGATCCTGAGATAAGGAGATTATCCAGATGGGCCAAATCAAATCATGTGAGCCCTTAAAAGCAGGACTCTGGCTGGTGGCAGAAGAGGAAGTCAGAGATATTCTAAGCATGAGAGAGATGCAACATCTCATTGCTGTCTTAAAGATGAAGGGGTCCACATGAGATGCAAAGTGGGCAGCCTCTAGAAGCCAAGAGCAGTCTCCACTGACAACTGGCAAGAAAACAAGGACTTCAGTCCTACAACCACAAGGAACTGAATTCTGCCAACAATCTGAATGAGCCTGGAACAGATTTTTTCCCAGTGCCTCATCTAAGAACAGCCTTGGAAGCCTGATTTCAGCTTTGTGATACCCTGAGCATAGAACTCAGCTGAGCCCACCCAGGCTCCTACAAAACTACAGAACTGCGAGCTAATAAATAAGTAGTTTTAAGCCACTAAGTTCATGGTAATTTGTCATGCAGAGGTAGAAACCTAACATATCAAGGAAGTAACTCCTCATGAGGTAATGAAAATCAGTGAGTATTCCTCAGACCAACAGAAATAAGGGAAGGAGATTCACAAGTAGAGTGGATGGAGGAGATGCAGCAAGTGCCCACCCAGACCTCTTGGCCCTTACCACTGGATGACTTCCCGCTGCCAGAATCTGAGTCTCTTTGCTTGAGGGCTTTCTCAGAAGTCAGGGATGACTGCTCTGCCTGGGCATAGCAGATCCAAAGGGGTGAGGGACTAACACAGCCAGGGAACAGCTCTCAACCGATGGCTGACAATAGTTGTGTATAAACGCATCAGTACCTTTACGTTTGATAAGTCCAGAATACACTCCCCATTCAATCAAGCTCCAAATGCTTCTGTACCACTTCCCTACTCTCCTACTGTGCCTCCCAAATAAACTACTTGTACTCAAAACCTTGACTTAGGGACTACTTCTAGAGCAGCCACGCTAAAACAGTGAACAAAGGCAGAAAAGCCTAAGTGACGAGGCTAAGGTGTAGTGTGCTGGGAAGAGACTGGGCTATAATATAGAGAATCTCACATACACTCCTAAAGACTTGGGGACCTCTTTCGGAGTCAGTCAATGTGGCAGAAAGTACCTGCCAATCGCTTCCTTAGAAACAGAACCCTGGGTTATATGTCCAGCTGAAAAAATTTCATTTCCCAATCTCCTTTGAAGATAGGGACGGCCAATAAAATAAAAGCAAAAGCTTAGCGGAGCTTCTGAGAAATCCCTTTTTATACCCCTGCTCTTCTTTTTCCTGTTAACTGGAAAGTAGATGTGATAGCTGAAGCTCTAGCAGCCATCTTGAGATTGTGAGGGAAAGACCAAAGAAATGCAAAGACTTTAAAAATTCTTGAGCCACTAATCCAATACCAGTAACTGCCTACTTCAGATTTATTATTATAAGGGAGAGCGGGGGTGGAAACTTCCGAGCTGCTGAAGTTAGCTATTAGCTATCTATTACTGGCTGGACAGAGTTCAAACTGATAAAGGGACAAATCTGAAAAAGAAACTTGGATCTTGACTATCTGCCTTTTGCTCAGATGCAATAAGAATAGAGAGAGTTATCACAACTTGCCATGCAACCAGCAAAATACCACCATGAAATCTCAGGACATAGTTTAGAAACATCAGCAAATCTAGCAAGAAATCTCGAGACATTGCAGGAACATCAACAAAGCCTTCCACTTTTAATTATGAAACTTCCATGCCAACTTTATATTGCCATTTCACATTTACTTACATAGAACTTTTTGGATTCTCAAAGTCATTTCCAGGAGTGTTAATTAGGCACTAAGAAACAGCGTTTGGTGATCTCTGCATTGTTTGATAATGCCAATAGCACAAATGACATTTCAACGTCATAGAAAAAACTTTATCTTACCAAGTTCTAAAATCTCTAATTATATTGAAAAGAAATCCCTTAACAACAACAACAGTAAAAGCAATACTGTTTTTACTACTGTTCTGAAAAGCATAAATATATGCTGATGCACGGGGGAATATTTCTACCACAGTGCCTCCCAGAGCCGGTACCTGAAGCTCCTTAATATTAAAAGATATTTATCAAATATATTGCCAGTAGGTTTAGAAACATTCCCATGGAAATATGCTATCTGTTGATCTAAAAGCATTTCTCATATGTACAAGACCATTTGTATAAATGACACTTGGAGTGGCATAAACAAATTTCCTCTCTGCCTCCTGTATTTATTCAATTTAGAAATCCCAACAAGCCTTTTCAACCTTGCAACATTAATACTGATATGAAAAGACATGATGATATTTCTGCTTCATGCTTCGGTCCTGACAAATTGTTCCAGAATTATACAAACTTTCCTTATCTCATCACTTTTGTGACTTTAAATGGCATCAAATAAAGAATGCCAGGGTCAATTCAAACTTGTAGCTTTTAGAGAGCTGTTCCTGCCCCAAACTAAAGAAAATTCACTGTTCAGAAAAGCAGTGCCATCGTCTAAGGCACAAATGAATGGCAATCAAATTAGAAGACGACAAATGGGATTTAAGAAGAGGTTTTGTAAATAAAACCAAATCTAAGGAATTAAATTTGTTCCAAGAATTTTTCTTTATTATTTCTTCGATTCTTAGATAAGAGTGATTTTAAGAAGCCATTGTCAATACAATAACATTTTTTGAGGAGGAGGAAATCACTACATTTAATTATAAAATGCTATTTTCAGGGGAAAATGTGAGGGGGGAAAAAAACAACTAGGAAGAAATATGTTACTTGTCAGACTTTTTATTCCCTGGCTATGCTCAATTTCAAGCGCTGATGCATCCAACTTGCTCACTCAGCTGCTTCCTGTGTTTGGTAGCGATTAGAATCCCACATCTCTACCCTAAAGTCTAAAGTGCCTGCTGAGTTGTGCCATTCCTTCCTCCCAACTCATGTGGCTGCTCTCCAGTTCCCCGCATGACACAGAGGCCAGCTCTGAATTCCTGCCCAGTTGACTAAGACCCATAGACAACCTTGCCTTCTGCTGCTCTTGTGTGAACTTGGCTGCTGGAGAAGCTTCCAAGAGTGGTCCTGACCAACACATCAGCATTAGCCAGGAACTTATTAGAAATGTAAATTTTCACGATACTCCTTCAACCTCAAACCAGACCTACTGAATCAGAAATTTGGAAGACTACCAGATGATTCCTACAACAGATTCCATGTGATTCCTACACCAGATCTAAAACCAGGAGAACTGTGTCTTTTAGAAGTAGACAATCAAGTAGTATTACCAATAGAAATAACTATCTGAATGCTTATCTCATCCGAGGCTGTATTACACTCATGAGCCATTCCCTCCCTAGGCTTAAAGACAGATGCTATTCCAGGATGTCTCAACCAAATGCCCCTACTATCCATGCAGCCTGCCTATATTATGGTCAGTGCTCCAAAATCTGCAGATCTAATCATAGTTTCATGCCAATTGTCCTTGAATTAGTTCCACTGAAGTACTTTGAAAAATGATCCACATCCATACTAGAGACTCATTAAGAAGCTAAACAGCAGTAACCTTTTAAGTAAAAGACTGAGAGTATTGGCCTCTCCTTAATGACATACTACAACTAGACACATCAACATGATTTATTACTATCCTATCAATAATTCTCACGCTATATATTATTATACAACTAAAAATCTCAAAACACTTATACTACTGATGTAGGATCAAATTTGAAAACCATTGATCTAAATCACTTCAATATTTCCCAGAGTAAGGCTATCAAAGGAAAATTCCCTCTGTAAAATAAAATTAATGGACTGGTATAGATTAGTAATAGCTAACACTTCTTGAGGGATTGCTATAAGCCAGGTACTGTTTTAAACTCTTTACGCATTTTAAACTCATTTATTCTTCATAAGAACCTGATGAGGTAGTTAGTGTTATAATTATTCTCATTTACACATTGAAAACTGAAGCAAAGAGGTTCAGCTGTTCAAAGACACACAGATACTAAATAGAGAAGTAGGATTCAAGCACAGGGATCTGCTTGGGAGATCTGGCTCTCATCCGCTTTGCTGCACAGCCTCTAGCCACCTGTGCATCTCAGAGTTCCATCGAAGAGTCCCACAAAGGGGACCAGGCATTCTAACAGTAAAAGACCTTAACATAGGCTAACTGAACCCTCGAGAGAAAAATTAAATTAATTAATTAATTAAAATAAAATAAAACAAAAATAAGAGAAATCTCATTAAACTTTGTTGATTGAAATTAAAAATAATTTAGTTAAATTGTATCTAATACTTAATGAATGTTAAGTAATAATTTTTCCTTATGAATCTTTAAGCTTCTGCTCACAAGTAAGGGAATCCGATTTAAAATTCGAACACATTTTGTAAACCAAAGACCAAAAGACAGACATTTCCTTGTTTGCGCCTTTGGTCATAAAAGAACATATAAACCTAGAGTTGTCCGCTTTCGCTCTGTATCAAACACTCTCAGTCAAAAGCAGTAATACCAGAAGTGACAATTTATAGCAAAGAGATCAGGAAAATCCACCTGACGACCTCTTCTGGTGAACTTGTGTCAGAGACCCGGTGGAGGCGGGCAGGCATGAGAGAGCTGTTGGGCACCAAGCTGACGAAGCTGTTTCAGTTAAAACCCTGTATGACATGGAAAATAAACTCTGATGACATCAGTACCAACACGAAGCATGTTCCTTGTTCTGCATGGAACTAAGTGTGGGGCTCCAGGAATACAACAGCGTGGGGCTATTTGATGGGGAGACACAGCACTCAGCAGACGGAGCAGCGTCTTCTGGCAGATTTGACCACACCCTGTGGGAGACAGGGGTTACCAGGGGTAAGGAACATTCTGGCAGCTTAAACAACAGCAGACACCTGAGCAGCAGGCATTGGCGAGAGCACCAAAGGAAGACAAGATGAAATGGCAGATGCCATTCCTGAGCTGGCTGATGGAATTATATTCTGAGGAAAAGTGAGCCACCCTGGCAAGCCCCAGAAAAGCACTGGTGTGCGGAAGAGCGGACTCAATAGGTTCAAAAAGACCTGCATTAGTAAGAAAAGTTATGACACAGGAAATTTCAAGTCATATGTTTATATTGAACTTTTATATTTCCTCTGAAGTTACATCATATCTTTTTCAGAATAATTCAGGTTTTTTTAATCATTCCAATAGTTATCTTAAATAATTGTGACTTTAACTTTCAGATTAGTGATTAATTGCCCAATTTTTATTATATGTAAGCCATAGCATTATCCTATATTGTGTCCACTTGACCTGAATTTACATCTGCATTATAAAATTACCTATTTTCTAAAATATTTTAAGCTGTATATCCTAAAAAGGAAAAGGGAAATTGAAATGTTTTACCATGACCTCTTTGCTTTTCTCCATATTAAATTACTGAAATATTCATGTTGACTTATTCACTATGTGTGCTTCATATGCTTTAATATCTTACTCTTCTGAAAAAATTATGAATCATTTAAAACAAAGAAAAGATGTTGGTAATACACTTGACACATAGAAGACACTAGGACCTCTAAAAAAAGCTATTTCATTTCCTTCATAATGCAAAAAAAAAAATCAATTTAACAAATGGAAAGAAAAATTAAGCGGTATGAAATATGTTGTATTATAATTACTATTTTGTGGCAAAGAGCCATGGAAATGAATTCTAACATGATGTTTTTCTTTTTATATCCTATGACCAAGCAAGAAAGTTTAAACTCTATGGTGTTTCAAGATATATTTCAAAAATTGTATTTCCTATGTCTTTTCCAATTATATGAAAATCATTCCAAAGGATATTACCTAAATAAGACAATTTAGATCACACAGAAGTTCCTCTTCCTCAAAATAGTTTAGATTCTGAAGTTTTATTCTAATTAAATCTACAGATTTGTAACTTCAAACTATAGGGGTTTAAGTTTTCTGTTCCCAGATGCATTTCCTCGAAAAGCACAAATTAGTCCTTTGAAGCACTAAAGCCAATTGTAACTTTCTCCTCCTTGGTGATGTATGTAGTTTGTTTTCTTTTCCAAAATTGACCAATTTCAACTACATTGAAAATCTGTTGAGGCAGATTTGAAGGAAGGTACTTGGCATCTTTGTGGGTACACTAACTCCCATTAGTTTAAGGTGGTAAGAACAGAATGAGATTTTAACCTAATAAGCCTTATTACAGAAACTGACTTTCCATAAGCAGCTCTTTACTGTGCTGTTTTAAGTACTCAGCCTCAGAGTCCCTAACATTCAGCTGACAGAAGGCACTATTTGAACGACCTCAAATGCCTTTGGAACCAGGCAGCTGTGATGAAGTAGGCAGCCCCTTCATACTCATTCAGATGCAATTGTTTTGTTTTCTGTTTTGTTTTGTTTTTTAATTCGGGTAACACTGGTTAATAACATTACATAAGTTTTAAGTGTTCAATTCTATAATACATCGTCTGTATATCGCATTCTGTGCTCACCACCCATAGGCTGCTCTCCCTTCGTCACCATGTATTTGACCCCCCTTACCCTTTCGTCCTCTCCCTACTCCCCTTCCCCTCTGGGGACACCATACTGTTGTCTGTGTCTATGAGTCTGTTTTGTTTGTTTATTTGTTCTTTGTTTGTATCACCTATATGAGTGAAATTATACGGCTCTTGTCTTTTTCTATTTCACTTAGCATGATACTCTTAAGATTCATCCATGTTGTCTCAAATGGCAGTATGTCATCCTTTATTATGGTTGAGTAGTAGTCCATTGTATATAAATACTACATCTTTTTTTATCCAATCATCCACTGAAGGACACTTAGGTTGTTTCCATGTCTTGGCTGCTATGAATAATGCTGCAATGAAACTTAAGAATAAATGTTTTCAATTTTGGGGGGTAGATACACAGAAGAGGGATTGCTGGGTCATATGGTAACTCTGTTCTTAATTTTTTGAGGGACCACCATACCGTACTAATTTTGCATCCCCACTAACAGTGTACCAGGGTTCCTTTATCTCCACATTCTCTCCAACACTTATTATTTCTTGTCTTGTTGATAATAGCCATTCTATTGGGTGTGAGCTATCTCTCATTGTGGTTTTGCTTTGCATTTCCCCTATAGCTAGTGAATTTGAGCATCTTTTCATATATTTGTTGGTCATTTGTGTGTATTCTTGGGAAAAGTGTCTGTTCAGGTCTTCTGCCCATTTTTTAATTGGCTTGTTTGGGTTTTTTTGTTGTTGAGTTGTATGAGTTCTTTATATACTTTAAATATGAGCCCCTTTTTGGAAGTATCATTTGCAAATATCTTCTCCCATTTTGTTGCTTGCCTTTTTGTCTTGCTGACGGTTTCCTTTGTTGTGTAGAAGCTTTCTAGTTTGGCATAGTCCTATTCATTTATTTTTTATTTTTCTTCCCTTGCCTTTGAGATCAATGTCACAAAAACCTGAGACCAATGCCCATTAAGTTTAGTACCTGTTTCCTTCTATGTATTTTATTGTTTCAGGTTTTATATTTAAGTTTTTAATCCATTTTGAGTTAATCTTGGTGTATGGTGATAGACAGCAGTCTAGTTTCATTCTTTTGCATGTGGCTTTCTAATTTTACCATTTATCGAAGAGGCTTTCCTTTCTTCATTGTATGATTTGGCTCCTTTGTCGAAAATTAGTTTCCCACATACGTGTGGATTTATTTCTGGGCTCTTCATTGTTTTTTTTAGCACTGCCTCAGGATTAGTCCTAACTTCCAATTTTCATTTCCTATAATCTAGCCACACACAAATGTTTAGGACTACTAGATCACTTGCCCTTCTCTCTTTTTGAAGGACTTGGCACTTTTTTCATGTTGCTTAAACCAGTGTGGCCTTCTGAATCACTTTCACAGTTCAAGAATTCATCCCACAGATACACCTACACAGTGTATCATTTCTTATCACACTTAACATTTTAAAAATCATCTCTTATTTAGTTTCTGTCATAATCCTAACTTTAATATAAGGGCTTTTAACATTCTTAAAACTGTTGCACTTTTGAACATGAGGGAGTTAATGCTTGAATTCAACTCGAAACAAATTTGAAACGAAGCAAATGATCAGGGTCAAAAAAAAAATGCAATGACCATAAATAACTAAAATTCCTATTTGTTGATGACTGCCAGATAGCTTTGTTCACATTAACAGACATTATTAAATAGAAAATAATATTGTAAGAGCTAAGAGTTTGCTGAGTTGTTGTTACATGATAGGTGCTGTGCCATGGACTTTGCCCACATTATCTCTTTTAAAATGTGGCACAGTCCTGAAAAGCTGTCAACATTTTATTGTCAACATTTTACAGAGTTGAAAACTGAAAGGTAAAACAGACATTAATATTCCTAAGCCACACAGCTAGGGCAAACATTTGATTTGAACCCAGGTATCTGAATCTAGTCTGCAGGCTCTAAACCTCCAGAGACTAACACATCTCAAGCCATACAAGGGTTTTATTTTTATGAAAAAAAGTCACTATCTTGTCCTCATTACCAAAGAGAACTCAAAATTCTCAAAATATACAGTTTCAATATTACAAAAATACTATGCATTCAACACAGGCATTTACATAAAACATCTCATTTGGTAAATTAAATATATAATGCAAAAATCTATATATCAAAATTTTAAGTTTTAATTCATGGAAAATAGTTAGAGGCTATAACTTAGAATAAACTTCACAACTTTTTGATGACATTTACATCAACATGAGAACGCATTCACACAAAAAAAGAGTAGGTCGGAAAATGCATGAATTGGCTCTCTATATTTTATGAAAGAAATGAGTCAACATAATGAAAGTATGAAAGTTAAATAAATTTGAGGAAATCTATTTCAATGAAAAACTTTTAAGTGTAATGTATAAAAGTAAAATATATTTGGTCTTTTATGTACACACAAAAAATTTATAGAAAAAACATTTTACAGTGTTAATGTCAAATATAACTCAATTAAAAGGGGGTGGGGGGGCGAGAGAAAGACCATCTTAAGACTCTTTTAAGAGGCAACATTTAAGAATTTAATGAGAAAAATGTGTAACAGGAACTACTCAGTTTCCCTGACCCTTCAACCTGTTCATCAAATGTGTTATAATCCTGTCTGTCTTTGTACCCATGAGCCAGTCAGAAAACTTCTGTCTATACTCAGACGTGCTGGTCATTTGTTTCTACCCCTAGCTACTGTACAATCTGCTCTAAATATATTATACATGTGGACAGCAGACTCTTGTTTAAAAAACAGTGAAATAGAAGCCTCGATTTTCAAGACAGTTCAACTTTAGACTTTTCTTTTTTTAAAGACTGTTAAAAGTTCCTTATTTTTAGTTAAAATTTACTTCTCCGAAACATCCACCTATCAGCCCTTGTTCTGCCCTTGGGAACATCAGAGTTATGCTGCTGGGTGGAAAAGAACCACTGTGTGATGATAAACTGAAATATAGCCTGATGTGTAAAAATGCCTCCCCAGCAGAGTGAACTTCACACAGTATGTGGAGTTCAGCACAGAGACATCATCATTACATGGTTGGCTCTAAATTTCTTTTTCTGGAGTGTCCCACCCCATGTGACCCATGCTGGTTAATCAAAATATTCTGTCACCCTGGACAGCAAAATTTTTGTCAGTACAGACACTGGGAGGGAAGGAGGGGGCTTCTCTCATTTTGAAATTGCAAGCTGTGTTTGAGATGATGCTGTGCAGAGTCCAAATCTGAACATAGCACGACAGGAACCTGACCCCATTATTTGAAACTCTGAATGCCTGCAGCTAAGCTTTCATTCTTCAGACTTTGTTGTTAAATGAACCAATAAGGTCCCTTTTTAAATTAGTCTAAGTTAGTTAGGAGTTAAAAAAGTTAGGAGTTTCGGTCACCTTCCACCCAAAGAATTTTGGTGTATATATCCAAAAGGGACAATTTCTCCTGGCCTGGACTCTAACTAGAAGAGAAAGACTAAAGGGAGTGCAGGTGGGGGAGGTAAGCAAAGTAAAGACAAATTAGAAGTTGAGTAATCAGTGCCATAGAAAATTGGAAAGATGGGAAGTGAAGAAATGTCCCCAGTACCTACCTTACTTTATGCAGAAACTTGCCTACATCACAGAATTTCTAGAGTGTGATGAAGAGCCATTACTACCCCCCCCAAAAGATCCACGACATTCCAAGTCCCTTTACAAAGGCTTTTATTACAACACTGAAGATGAGATGTTAATATCTCTGCAAACATGGGTGGGAGGAGGACAGGAATCACAAAAATATTAGGAAGGGGGCTGTCCTCAAGGTACCTGGGCTCTGGAGGAGACCCCCGAGAAATCTCTGCCCACTTCATGGTTTTCCCAAGAACAGGCCCTGCTGTCACAGCCCAATTCTCTGGAGCAGGCAGAGGACCCCTGCCTGTAGTTTATCTCCACAAGAGGATTTATTCCTGGCTGATGCCACGGTGTTAATTAAAAATGCCCATGAAGATTTCTAGAGCAGTTTTTAGGACAAAAGTCATGTCCCTAAATATTTCACTTGCTAGTCTCAGAAAACTGCACTGTATTATTTAATAAAGATAAATCTATCCATTGACAATAATTAAATCTAAATTATAGATAAATATATATATATATATATATATGTAAAACTTCATCAAATGCAGTGTCTCGCCTAGTACCATGCACTTTGTTACACCTTTATCTTCCCCTACATTTCTGCATATTTGACTGTATCTTTTGTCAGTACAGCTGGAGAGTAGGCTACTAAATGTATGCTGGGAATAAACTGTCTTCTATCTCTCAGATACTTCCGTTTTCCTTCTCGCCCTCTGTGCTGAAGTCACTTCTACAAATGTTCTCCATGAAAAGTAGCAAAGAATTGAAATGACATTTCACTAGCAGTGAATCAGCATCTCTTCTCATTGAAATAGCATAAGCTCTTCAGAAATATGACATACGTTCTACCATATATAGGAAAATGTAAAACTTTAGGGAACGGTGGTCCAGCATGTGGAAAACACCAGTGATGAGCTTTCTTTACTAACTGATCTGCCACTGAACATTTTGGTAGGTTTTCAAATGGAGAAAATCTTTGGGCAAGTCTGAGTACAATATAAATATAATATGGTCTTGCTAATAGTAGAAAAAAAAAATCCTCATTTGAGATGATTTCCAGAGCCATCAACCCAATTTCTACTCACCTGAGGATTCTGTATTAAGGAAGCAGTTTGAATCAGTCTGTGAAAGGGGGCGGGGGGAGGGAAAGAGAAAGAAAGTGGGGAGCGGGGAGAGTGAGAATTGTAGGTGATTATGTTATGAACTTTGAATGAATACAGGGGATGATTAAAACAATTATTGAGTACTACCTGGTTCCCGGCACCAGGCTGACACTCGGGATACTGGGATGAGCAGCCAAGAACAGTCCCTCACCCCATGGAGCATATATTCTTGCAGAGGCAGCCCTCGGGCATTAAACAATATTTACAGGGTGTTATAGGAACATAAACCTAGTTAAAGGGATCAGTAAGGTTTCTTTGAGCAGGTAATAGTTGAGCTGAACCTTGAAGGACTAGTTGAAGAGAAAGAAGTAGGAAGGGCATTCCAGACAGAGAGGAAAGTAAAAGCCTTAAAGGGGAAGGAAGCATCCGTCTCAAGGAAATGAGAGAACACCAGCAGGGCTAAAGCATGGACGTATGCACTCAGGGGTCAGGATACTGTGAGGCAAATGTGACCTCGAAGGTCATGTTAAAGACCTTTTTAATATGCCGAACTAAACACATCCCTAAATCTGTTCTATCTAGATTCTTCCATCACAGTGAATGGCAAGTCTGTCCATTCAGTTGCTTGACATCATCTATGACTCCTCCCTTTCTTACATCGAATTCATCAGCAAAACTTATTCATTCTATCTTCAAAATATATCCTTTATTGGACCACTTATCATTTTCAGTATATCATCCTGGCCCAAATCACTATCTCCTCTCTCCTAGATTACTGCAATAGCCACGTAAATGGTCTTTCTATTCCTACCTTTACCCCCAGCAGCAACTCTTTTAAAACATGAGTCAGTTTATGCTTCTCCCAAAGTCTCCAAAGGCTTCCAATCCCATTCTGAGTGAAAATCCAAGCCTTTAGTCTGATCTACAAGGGCCCTACATGACCCTGTCTGCTATTAAGTCTCTGACTTCATCTCTCATTACTCTCATTCTCATTCTGCACACCCCAGACTCAATATCCCAGCTTTCCTTGAAAAGCAGACATGGTTCCCTCTCAGGGCCTTTGCACTTGCTATTTATTCTGCCGACATTTTTCTTTCAAATGTCAGCACGCTTCACACACTCATCTACTTCACATCTTTTTTATTTTTTCAATTACAGTTGACATTCAATATATTAGTTTTAGGTATACAGCATAGTGGTTAGACATTTATATAACTTACAAAGTGATCCCCGCAATAAGTCTAGTACACACCTGACACCACAGTTCTTACAATATTATTGATCATATTCCCTATGCTGTGACTCTTTTGTAACTGCCCCTTCACCATTTTCACCCAGCCCGCCAACCTCCCTCCCATCTGGCAATCATCATTTTGTTCTCTGTATCTATGAGTTTGTTTCTGTTTTGTTTGTTCATTTATTTTGTTTTTTAGATTCTGTATGTAAGTGAAATCATATAGTATTTCTCTTTCTCTGTTTGACTTACTTCACTCTGGGTCCATTCGCATTGTCACAAATGGTAAGATTTCAATCTTTTTATGGCCAAGTAATATTCCACCATCTATATGTACCACATCTTCTTTACCTAGTCATCTATTGATGGACATTTAGGTTGTGTCCATATCTTATCTATTTTAAATAATGCTGCAATAAACATAGAGATACATATATCTTTTCAAATTAGTGTTTTTGGATTTCTTTAGGTCAATACCCAGAGGTGGAATGCTTACTTCAAGTCTTTGTTCAAATGTCCTCTCAGTGAGGATTTCCCTAACTAGTCTATTTATATTTACAACCCATACTTTCTTTTTCATGTACGTGGTTTATTTTTATCCCTAATACATTACAGTAAATATTTGTACTTATTTACTTTGTTACACACACACACTAGAATGCAATTTCCATGAAGACAGAAATTTCTGTCAGTCATTTCTGGGATCCCTGGGTCCTGGAATATTGCTTGGAACATAGCAAGCACTCAATAAATATTCTTTGAATGAAGGTCTTCATCCTAAGAACAATCATATGCCACCAAAAAGCTTTAAACATGAAGAGCCATGATCAGACATAAATTTTTAAGGTCACTTCAGCTGCCCATGAAAAGAACGTTCTGGGAGAAGGAGGCTGAGCGTGGTGGGCAAAATTGGATGCCTGGGAGCAAACCAGCTGGTCTTCATTGCTAAGAAAAATTAGTACAGTGAACCGAAGAAGCAAGGCTTGCTAGATTTGGTAATGACTTAGTATGGAAATCAGCCTCCAAGATGCCCTGCACCCCTTCACCAAATGATCCATGCCACCCAGTATTCACATCTTTGTTAGTCCCCTCTCTCAATAAATGGGGCTACCTCTAAAAGATAACCAAATATGACAGAGTGATGTTACATGACTTCCAAGATCAGGGTATAAAAGGCCTTACAACTTTCACCCTGGTGTTTTGAAATACTCACTCTTAGAACCCTAAGCCAGTGTGTAAGAAGTCTTGCTACTCTAAGCCCACCATGCTAGAAAGATCACATAGGGAGATCACATGGAGAAGCTTGAAGACGATGTAAAGAGAAAGATGCTCTACCAGCCTTCAGCTGTTCTAGCCTCTAATCATTTGAGTCATCCTGGCTGAGGCTGTAGGCCCTAAAAACAGAGATGGACTTTTTCACTGTGCCATGTCTGAATTCCTGACCCTCAAAACCAAAACAAAAGTAATTTAAGCCACTAAGTTAGGGGGTAGGGTGCTAAGTAACAATAGACAACTAAAACCCTTAGTGAAGAGAACTCGTTGTAGGTGGGATTTCACGAACCAAGCATAGGTTGAGGGTTAACTAGCTTGAAGGACAGAGTATCTCCAGGTGCTTTCTGCATTTACGAGGCTTGTTAGGATGAGCGAAATGGATCACTTTAATAAAAGAAAAATGCAGCTGCTTCCAGGTACTTCTTAATCTAAACTCAAAAATGTACCTGCCTGATATTTCCCCAGACATATTTTTATTGTACCTAAGCCCTTTAAGAAGCTGACAATTTGCCTGATTAACTGAGGGAGCTGAATTATCATGACACCTTCCTCTTCCAACCCTCTGGAGAAGTTTAGAACAGTATCTCCTGTTAGAGCATAAATTAATGATCTCTCAAAGACAATAAGTTAATTGTTTGTTCTGAAGTTCATCAAAAAACTAATTGAAACTGTTATTTCATGAATAATGCCTGAACTCCTATGCTTTTCTACACAGATCAAAGATTAAATTGTGATATCAGAGGTCTTAAATTATAAATGGAAATAGCAGCAAATGAAGTTCCCTTTCTAAGTCATGAACGGGGTTAGATAATACATAGCTTAAAGTAAATGACCAAAAAACTAGTGAGGTTTTATTGAAATGTGAAGACAGTAAAAAGGAAGAGTTCTATAAGGACATATCAAGTTCTTGCATAGAATCCAAGTGTTAGTTATTCCAGAAGCACCAATTAAGAAGGCATCTTAGAAAGACTACATACCTGCAATAAATCTCACTTGCGATAAGCTAATGCTAGATTGTTGTCCTGTCCCACACTCTCGGCCCTATGAAAATAAATTGTGCCCAAATCCTCAAAAGCCTAAACCTGAGCTACTTCAACCTCCCAAAGGAACATTGATATAAATGCACATATAGTTCATCTCTTACTTTGATTACTATAAGCTCTCCAAAGATCACCCTGGGCCTCAGGCTGCATAAGAGTGAATGGGCTAGTGAAAGCCCATGGCAAGTACAGGGCAATATTAAGAGGTCAACATTCCAAAGGTTCCTCACCTACAAGAATAAAGTCCTATTTTCTTAGTAAGACACACAAAGCCCTCTATGATCTCACAGTTGCTTACATCTCCAACATCACTCCTTGTTATAACTTCTCTAATCATCACTCCCTTACATGTCTGCACCTGCACATGCATGCACACACACACACACACAATCTTCTAGTAGTACTGAAATAGTTGCAGATACCTGAATTACTATACTGTTTCAAATCTCCCCAGCTTTGTCCATATCCCTCTCCCTGTCTAGCATGTCCTTTTCTCTTTAAGACTCAGTTTAAACATTACCTCTCCTGGGAAACTCTTCCTTTCTCCATCCCTCCAGGCAGACTCTGGCCGTTCTCTCCTTTGAGCCCTCAGAAGGCCTCATATATCATTCTTTCATTTTGTTTCCTTATTCCTATGTGACTGAATCATAGGCTTATTTGATTATTTCTACATCGGAAACCCTTAAAACACAGGCCTGGCTTCATATGTAAAAAGGATGGAAGAAAGAGTAAAAGCTGCTCCAAATAAAAGGAAAAGATTTAAGACTTTAGCTTTCAGTGACAATGCTATTGACCTCATCCTTGTGCAAAATAAATCATTTTCCACTTCCTGTCATTAACGTCACATACTAATGAAGCCAATCTAAATTGCTGCCACGAGTTATCCTCAAATCATAACTTGACACTTATTAGACATAATTTTGATTGACAAGTAAGTAAAATCATGCCACAGAAGTCTAGAGACCACAGAAATATCTAATCTATTTTACAAAAAAAAAAAACTCTCACAAAATTGCAAAACAGACAATCTACAAAAGAACAGCTAACCACTTGCATGATTCTACTCAACAGGCTTCTATAACAACACAGAATTCTGCTCTCAGCTACTCTGTGGGTTTAGACATGTACCTAGTATTTTATTGAAGAGATGTCCTTGAGTTATTAAGAATCTTTAAGGTAGCCATAACATCTGAAAGGAATTAGAAACCAAAAAATGTCAATCTGATGAGTAAATAAAGAGAGAAGGTCAAGATATACATTTAGCAAAGGGAAATAGATGACAAAGTTATCCACCTTTATCTCTGAGAGCAAAACTGAGGCTAAAAATAGAGCCCGAGCAAGGTAATACTTACTGAGGACTGGCTTTTAGTCTTCATCCATTTTAGGCAGTGACTGTTATTCCAGCTCCACAGGGAATCTAAAAATCTGAACATTTATAGATTTGCTCCTGAGTGAAAAATGCCTTAAAATGTTGAATTCTATAGAAATTTTCAAAGTCACATTACAGTCGTTCGACTTTCAGCTCAGCCTTTAAACTATTATGACAGCTACCACATAAAAATTATAGTCATTATTATCTATTCAATTCTTTCTATAACTGGTCTCTTATTCTGATGGACACGTGACCTTGAGGAAATGAATGAGGCAAAACAGATGAAGTGTTAAACTGATAACTACTGGAGACCTTCAGCATTTCAGAGAACCCCCATCCCATAAAGGCCATCTTAAATAGAGACCGAGTGAAAGCACTAACTGGGAATTGTGGAACAGATTTTTGGGAAACAGAACTGTTTCAGCTTGAGCATTCATAAGGGAGATGAGTGACAGTCTCTCCCTCTTTAGTTCTACATGGTGGGCAATCATGCCCTGCTGAGGAGGGGAGGGCAATCAAACAAATGATGTGAAACAAAAGTAATAGTCACCTTTTTTTAAAGCTGTTTGTTCCGGAACTTCTCACATATACTCAAAAACAGAAAGAATGATCGACCTCCACAGACATCATGCAGCTTTGAGAATTAGCAATGCTCTGTCCTTTTTGTTTCATATATCCATTTTCCAACACTTTTTTTTTTTCTGGAGCAATTATCAGACATCATTTCATTTCATCCATAAATACTTCAGAATGTATTCTTTAATATCGTCTACTCATCTCTACTCAGTTTTCTCTGATTATCTCAAAAATGTCATTTGGCACGGTTTATTTGAATCAGAATCCCCCCCCAAAAATTCACAAACTGTGTTTGGTTGATATAGTTTGTAAATCTCTTTTAATCTATAACATCTCCCCCTCTATTTCATGACATTGATTTGCTGAAGATTCTAGATTTGGCTAATTGTACCCTCTTGGTATTACATAAGACGATGCTCTATCCCCCATATTTCCTATAAACTGGCAGTTCGGAAACTACTAGATTCATATTCAAATTTTTTGGCAAAAACATTTCAAAGGTGATGCTGCAAGTCACATCAGAAGGCACATAATATGTCTGTCCTACCTTTCGTGATGTTCAGATTGATCAGTGGTTCAGATTATATCAGCCTGAAATTATCTATAGTAAAGAACCCCATTAACATTTCACCTAATGAATTTAGCATCTAGATCACCTAGATCCATTATTTCATTAGGAGGTGAAGCGGAATTATCCAAACCTTTCACTCCTTCTACTTTTATTTTTTGTTGAGGAGAGGAGAGGAAAAGAGAGGAGAGGGGAGGGGAGAGGAGGGGAGGGGAGGAGAGGAGAGGAAGCAAGCAGGCAAGCAAGCAAGCCCTTTTCTTGCAGAAACAGAAAAGCAGCCCCTAAATGCTAGGACCTGCCCTGACACTTAAAATTAGACCTCAATGTTCTCTTGCTGAATATAAACAATCTCACAAAACACCAAGTCGCCTTGTGACTTTGAAGAAGTGAGATGAAAAAAACAAGACTATTTTGTAATGTTGCTTAATCACAGGCAAAAACAAGGTTACTGTGCAGACCACAACAAAAAATCAAACATGCCTCTTTCCCAAATACTATAAATGACTGCTGCTTCTGTAATAATGACAGCTTTAGCCTTGCTGTAGCCTACCCTATAAGATTAAGTACCAAATCATATGATTTTTTAAAGAAGATTTATTAAAATACCCAATCATAGAATTATCCTCCCTTCCAATCCAGAGCAAAGCCCCTCTTCCTTGAACCACTCCATCATCTAACCACAGCCCAAATCCTGAAATATGTCCTTTCTAATACCTTCTTACCGAAATGCCCCCAAAGTTCCCTGCAGTGCAGTTTCCTTCCCTGTATTATGTAATGAATTTGACTTGCTGAGTTCCAGGTCTGTTCCTGGTAGTCTATTGACTTGAGGGGTGGGGGGATGCAGGGGAGGGACATTTACACTTATATGGTTATCATGAAATATAGTCTATATAGGAAAGATTGGATACATTCCATTCTTTCACTTTAGTTATCACTCCACAGAAGAATGAGTTTGTGCTCTGCCAACCTACAAAGGTAACCAACATGATATACTTTTTCTTTTTCAAACTACAATTATTTCTATCTATAGAAGTATTTTTCGTTATAAATGGAGCTCCTGGATGGCAACATGGTCCAGGATCTTTAAACTCGTGCCCAGTTTCAGAGGCTGGCTGCAGTGCTGGCACATGAAACTCACCTATATGGTGGTGCTAGATGTCTTAGACCCCTCCATCCCTCGGGACTCAGAGCCCACTGCCCGAGCGCGGTCTACCAGGGAAAGTGTCGGGAGCACCTTAGCCTCTGTTCTGCCCCAGAGCAAAGCCTCCAGAACTGCCATCATCAAGTCTTTGACTACTTCCTGGTTGGCCGCGGAGGACTTCTGCCTGGACCTGACATGGAGCAACAACCTATAGCAGTCATTTTTTAATGCTCAAAAAGTCCCATCTTTGACCAATAGGAGCCTCTTAAAGCTGACTCCTGTGTGCTAATGGCATAACTCAAGAAATCTTTAATGGTTTATGCTTTCAGACACAAGTAGATGTCTCAACTTTTTCTGCCTAAGATACGTGTAATAATCTGGGTTATCCAGAGAACAGAGCCAATATGATAAGGATAGAGAAATAGATAGATGGATATTATTCTGTCCTGTAATTCTCTTCTTCAATTCGAATAGATCCTCACCTGACACTGTGGAAAGTAGATAATCCTTACTCTAATCCATCTCAAAAGGCTCCACTGCAAGTTGGTTTATGGCTGCCATAAACCAACAGAGAAGAAGGAGGTTGGGCATGGCCCATTGCTCCCTGCATGCGAGGCAGGTGGGCAGCTCTAGAGACCACTCTGAGGGTGAAAATGAGCAATAAGCTCCCCCAGGGGCTAAAAAGCCCTAGAGGAGTCCCCCCAAATTCTTCCTCCAGAAATCTGGGGTCCTCCTACCCTATAAATCCAGGTCGTGGTTAGATGATGTAGGAGTGGTTCAAGGAAGAGGGGCTTTGCTCTGGATTGGAAGGGAGGATAATTCTATGATTGGGTATTTTAATAAATCTTCTTTAAGTAACTATATGATTTGGTACTTAATCTTATAGGGCAGGCTAAATAAGTCCACTCTTATTTCCAGGGGTGAGAACAGGGGCAAAAGAAGGAGATTTAGTAATTGTGGATACTACTAAATACTCCACAGACTGCAGAATTAGTGTGATCCTGTTTAATCTAAAGTCAAATAAGGCAGACTAGATGTAAACATGAGGACAGTGCTTCTCACACAGAATAACTGTGGAGGTTTCAGTCATCTGAAGGTAAAGTATTAACAGGAGACTTAGAATAATTCTTCTCCTTTAGTTTAGCAGGCGGGACTTGGGAGTTGGATGACTGGAGGGAAAAGCACTGACAAGAATAACTATCTAAAAGGAGGATTTCCTCGAGAAAGTTTGACTCAAGGACAGCACGATAACTGTATTTTCATGAGCTGAGAGAGAGCAAGATGAGGGAATTTCACAAAGAACACACATCAAGGCAGAGGAAATAACTCTGACAGCCTTAATAAAGCTGCAAATATTTTTCTCTCATCCTCATCTAAGCCCAGAAGCTACTTTCTATTTTTATACCTTTTTTCCCCCTTTTTAATTGGCAAGAAAATAAAGCAAGGTAAAAGCAGGCTGTTTCTTTAATAAATTGTTTGAATATACTTCTCAAAACCCAGATTAGATGTTAAAATATCTATACAGTCAATTTCTCTTCCACAGTTATCTGTTGCTTCCATCCTGAATATATAGATGTTCATCAAGAAGAAAACAGGTTTGGTTCAAATGAATTTTCTTATTACATAATCAAAATGATACCAATTAGCACTATTTCTCAATGGGTCTATCAAAAGCCAACATATTTAAGTTACCACAATCCTTTTGATGAAATGACTATTCAGAGACAATTCAGGCAAAATCTTGAATCCAGCCCTTGCATCCTTTATCCCAATTCTTATCATTTAAAAAATGTTTGGCAAAGGGGAAGGCCCTGAAAAATATTTTCTGTTTTTCAAGTACCTGTCTGTAGTGTGCTGAATCATGGCCCACAAAAAAATATATGCCCACATCCTAATCTCTAGAACCTGTAAATATTACCTTATATGACAAAAGAATGAATATTACCTCACATGGCAAGAGATGCACTTAAGTTAGAGATCTTGAGAGAAGGACCTTTCTGGGTCATTCAGGTGGGCCCTAAACGCCATCATACTTACCCCTGTAAGACAGAAGTAGAGGGAATTTTGAAACAGACACACAGGAGAGACCTACATGGAGAAGGTGATGTGGAGGCGGAGGCGGAGGCAGAGGCAGAGACTGGAGTGATGCAGCCACAAGCCACGGAATGTAAAGGCATGTCAGCAGCCACCAGAAGTAGAAGAGGCAAGAAATGATTTCTTCTCTAGAACTTCAGGAGAAAACAGAGCCCTGTGGATATCTTTATTTTGAATTTCTGGCCTCCCAAACAATGAGAGAATAAATTTCCGTTCTTTTAAGTCACTAAGTCTGCGGTAATTTCTGACAGCAGCGATAGGAAATTAATACACTGTCTAATCCACACTGTCTTCCACAGAATAGACCATGATAAAGAACCAGGCCTAAACTGCATGTTTGTACAAGGTAACCCAGACCTCCAGCCATAGTTAATCAGATCAGAAGTAGACACTGACTCAAAGCCAACAGATCAGGATGAGCTGATCAGATTCTTCCTCTCAAGAATCTGAGCTGAGACATAAAGACCATTGTTAGACTGTTGCTACACCAGAGCTGTGGGGTCACATAGATTTGAGGCTAGAGTGGGTCTCATGGCAAGCCAAAGTCATTTTCAAGCTAAAGTTAGAGGAGAGTTAAGATGCCAATTAACCTGAGAAATGGAAAAATGAAGAGCTTAGCAGAAAGAATTAAATACTAGAGACCTTACTTCATACTTTACAGAGAAACTAAATGCATTCATATAAGAACAATGTTTTCCCATCTTCAAACTGTGATCCTACCTGGATCTATGCCCACACATTCTGTCTTTCTTCCCATTACAAAGGAAGAATTGTCCCTTTCTCTGTTTAAGGAAAACCCTTCCACCTGGATTCTGAATCCCAACTCCTCATGACTGCTCAAGGACCTGATTCCTGCAATTATCATCTTTCTCTCCTAGATCTACCCTTCCCACTCTCTGCTGGATCATTCACAGTGTGTCAAACACACCTTAGTGTTCCCCTTTTTCAAAACTGGTTATTGGAGCCCAAGGCTTCCTCCAGTGACTGCTGATCATCTCTCTACTCTCTTTCAACTCTTCAGAGAGGTTGTCTATCATTGTCTCCATTTTCTCACCTCCAATTTTCTCCTCGACCCAATGCAATGAGGATTTTGTGCCTATTGCTTTATTTAAATAGATCTTATTAAAGTAACAAATGACCACAAAAGCCATCAGGTTGCTTGACTTCTCAGCAACATTTGACAGAGTTGATATTTCTTGAAACCATTTTTTTTTTTTTCAGTTTTATGACACCAAGTTTTCTCCTACTTTCTCTAGTCTTTCTTCATCTCCTTTACGGCTTTTCTTCTAACAGACCTCTAATCACTGTCATGCCTCTAAGATTCTGCCTTTGATTCTCTTCTGATCTCTATCTATATTCTCTTCCTAGATAACCTCTTCCAATCCCTTTTAAACACATTCCGATAACTCAGTTTTGCATCGGCAGTCTAAATTTGTTCCTGAACTTCATATTCAAATAGCCAACTACCTAATCGACATCTCCCTATGGCTATCTAATAATTATCTCACTCTTAACATGGCCAAAAGAATTGTTTGATTCCCCAATCCTAGCCTGGAAATCCCAACTTCCTAGTCTGCCTCTTTTCAACAAACGGCACCAATATCCACTCAGTTACTCAGGTCAAAAACCCTAAAAGTCATCATCCTTAATTCCTCTCCTTCCAGCACATTCCATATCTAATCCATCAGCAAGTCCTCTGAGCCCTGTCTCCAAAAGTGATCCTGACTCTGATGATCCCCTCACCCATTCTTCACCACGACCTTATCATCTCTCAATGAATTTCTGCAACAGCCTTTTAAGTACAGTTAGTTCTACAGATAGCAGCAATATCAGTTACTATATTGCTTATAACTCTTTGATTGATTTCCACTACATCCACATTAAAACACAAATTTCTCTTCAAAGCCTAAAAAGTCCTGTATGATCTGTTCCCTGCTTACTCCTTTGACGTTATCTTTCACTTTTCTCCTCAATTCTTGCATTTGAACCACGCCAGCCTTATTTCTGTCCCTCACACATTTCAAGTTCAGTTTTACTTCAGAGTCTTTGCATTTCTTATTCCTTCTAGTTTGAACTATCCTCCCCAAACCTTCCTATGTGTGACTTCCTCTTATAATACAAATGTCACCTCCTCAGAGAGGCCTTTTCTGACTACCTCAGCCAAAGTACTGTCTCTCACATTTCCCTATTTTGTTTACTTCATAACATTTATTAATATCTGAAATTATTCTATTAATTGATTTGCATGTTTACTGTTTGAATCGTCCCACTGCAATGTCAGCTCCTTGAGGCAATGACTGAATTTTTCACTGTGTGTCCCCAGGTACTTGGCCTATAAAAAGTACTTAGTAAATATTTGTTGACTCACTGACTGGCTGTACAATGCTCTGAGAATCTTTTAATTCCAGTCCACCTTAGGCTTGGTGGTACATCATTTCTTGTTCTGGAATATATGACACTAATTGTTATATTATTTTAATCTCCTTTAATTTGTGCCCATCTGAGTTTCTCATCTTGATAAAATTGTTGAAGTGATGCTATATTCTAAATTTGGACATTAATCAAAGATCCCTGATAGTAAGGCTAAGAATGTGGAACAAAAACAATATGCAGGGCTGATACCCCTTTCACCTATGTTGACCCTTGTTTTCTTGATCTAGACTCAAAATCTTGACTTCCAAAGCCTATCTGAGGAGTTAAGAATATCTCCACAGATTATACCCTGCTTTCTACTGATATATACTTCTCCCTAGGAGAAAAAATGAAACCTTAGAGATGTATAATATATTTTCTGACTTGTCAAGGACATTGAACATAAGCCAGGTATAAGAATCTGTTTTATCATTCAATATAAGGCAGCATGAAAATAGCACCAGCCCAGGCGACGAAGTCCTGAACTCCAGTCCCAAGCTGTCCCTATTTAGTTCAATAAACTTGGCCGAGGACCTAGCCTCCCTGAAGCTGTTTTCTCACCTGTATAATGAGGAGGTTGGACCAGTTGACCACAACGGTCTCTATGATTATTACCCAATTTATGTACCTTTTTCTTTTTTATTGCTTCTATTTTAAAAGCTGCTTTTTCTCTCACTTTCCTAAGAGAATTATGGCTCTGGAAAAGCAGCTGGCTAAGTTTCACTTGCAAAGCACTTCTGATCACACAAAAATGCATGCTGCTCCCCCGGCAGAGAAATGTGTGATGGTTGATTTGCACCTTACTGAATGAACACATGCAATGACAAGTGGAAGTTTTATTGGGTTCATGGCACTGAAGGATAGCAGGCAGTCTCTTCTTTTAGCTCAGGGTGTTTTTGTTTGCTTGTTTAGTTTGAAGAAAAAACACATTTATTCGGGTGTTCATTTACACAGTAAAATGTGGCTCCACACAACTAAATTGTGAGCAGTGAAATTCAAACTGCAAGCTATAAACCCCCACACACTTAGACTGAGAAAGCCAACTTCTCACCAGAGATTTTTCAAAGGGAAGATGAAATGCAGATGGCAAATGCCAGGCTGTGTATGTCTGCATCAACATACACATGTTTGAACTGATCTTACCATGACTGCGCATTAAACTGAAGCCCCCTGCAAATGAATCTCTGGATACCGAGCCTTTCTGGGCAGATACCCAAGTCAGTTTTCATTTTCATTGTCTGCTTTCTGCAATTTTCCAAGCTTCCCATGAAGTGAGGGTGTGTGGGGGGAGTGGGGGGGAGGTCACTCCCCACCCACCCTCAGAATTGCACACAGGCTCCAGTGAGTGACCAGATCTTAGTTTATAATACCATTAGCCAATGAAGAGAAGCAAGGCTCTTTGGAGAAATGGCGGATTCTAGATGGAGGTAAGATATATACAAAATGAGCCTGGAGATTCTAGTAGTACTAGAAGTAAGGAATTTCTCAAAAAAACAAACAAACAAAACTTAAAAACCACAATGATGTGAATATGTCAACAGACACAGAGCCAATGAAAAAACTCCCAATGGCCAAAGCCAGAAAATCAAAATAAATAAAGTAATACTTAAAATCCAAAGTATAAAATAAATATCCATGAGTCCATATTGATGTGAATAAATAAATAATGGGGAGAATAGACAAATACAGAATTCCAAATCATTTATGTAGATACTAATCTCTAAGTAAGTGAAGCATAACTCCTCACTCCTTAAGTATGAGCTGCTTATAAATGTCTTCCTTCCAAAGAGTATGGGAAAGGAGAAAAAGAGTAATTCTACAGTCAAAAACCTGACAAACATGCACTGCCTCAGGCAGGTGGTCAAGGTTCCCATTAATGGTGATGTCATGTCGACAGTGTACGGTGAGAATACCACTTTGTCTCTGTGGTCTTCCTCCCCAAAACCCAAACCCCAGAGTAACTATGAGAAACACATCAGACCAATCCCAATTGAGGGACATTCTACAAAATACCTCACCAGTACTTCTCAAAACTGTCAAAGTCATCAAAAACAAGAAAAGTCTGAGAAGCTACCACTACTCAGAAGAGCGTAAGGGAGACGTGACAACTAAATGTCCTACGGTATCCTGGATGGGATCCTGGAACAGAAAAAGGACATCGAGGGAAAACTCAAGACATCTGAATAAGGCATGGACTTCAGTTAACAATAATGTGTCAATAATGGTTCATTAAATGTGATAAATGTACTAATGTAAGATATTAATAATAAAGACACTGAGTGTGGTGTATATGAGAACTCTGGACAATTTTGCAATTTTTCTGTATATCAAAAATGATTCTAAAATTAAGTGCTTTAAAAAAATGACTGGCTCCAGGTAAATTAAAAAATAATAAATTTATGGAACAATTTCTTCTTCAAAAATTACTTTTCTTATATCTGCTATCAAACACCTGAAAGTTACTCTTGCCTTTTCCAACAGTGCTTTCTCTCTCGCTGTTTAGCATACCCTTGCATTTCATAGAAAGAATATAATTTTTTTAATCTAAAACCTGAACTTTTATCTCCTCTCTTTTGTTGTTAAAGTCTGAAAATCACATGATTTGCTCTAGCATTAATGTGATCCTATTTGTAAAATCTGACAACAGTATAGATTTGAGACATCTTTTTATCTCTCTTTTTTTTTTTAGGTGAGGCAACTCTTGGTTGACCTAACAGATTGCATGGACCCGTCAGCTTACAATCCTTTATTTTTTTTAAATTTTTTTACACCTATAGCACCAGGTCTTCCTAGGTGGTCTCCAATCCAAGTACTAACCGGGCCCGACTGTGCTTAGCTTCTGAGATCAGACGGAATTGGGCTTGGTCAGGGTAGCTTGGCCGTAGACCTTTTTACCTCTTTTAACATTAGCTTTTAGGTGCTTCTCACAGCCTTGTAAAAAGATCCCTCCACTTCAGCCCCTGATTGATTTTCCAGGTTGTTCCCTCCGCTGGTAGTACAGAATCTCTCCATTCTCCTTGAATGCTATGAAGAGTTGAGGTCTTTTATTTATTCTAATTGTCATGAATAGAAAGGTCAGTTCTCAATAATAAACATGGCTTGTGTAGTTAAGGATTTCCTCTTCTGGGAAAAGGCACTGATAAAACCATTTTTGGTGAGAATGGAGAGAAAGAAAGACATGGCATTCGTCTTTTCATAATCATTCCATCCTTGACATTTAGCACATTTTTTGAAACCTGCCTGGAACTCATTTAAGATTATCCTTATTATTTGCTAACTTTAGAGATGAGTAACCATTAGGTTCATATTACAAATTATCAATTCTCCCCGTGAAGTATACCTCTACAAGAACATTTTCACACATGCTATATGAGCAGGCACGAGAGTGAGGGGATATATGTTAATTAACAGTGGCAATTGTTCAGATAGCACAAATTGAGCAGCAGATCAAAATTCTATTGCCCTTCAAAACCTCTCAACAAGCCTGAGATAATATCACCTATTGAAATCTTCACCTTTAGATTCACTCCTTTAATTTAAATGATTTTTGTAACCTGGGATCTCTTATTCTACTGGGGTCCTAGAGCTTTTTTAATAGCAAAATTCTCTTTGTATGTCATACATTTACTAAAATACAGACACACAAGTTAAAATATCAAGTTTCTTCCCTTGTGACTGTAGTCATATCAACTTAGGGTGCTGATAATTTAAGCTAAATGGAAGCTCTAATTAATAGGAAACTATATCCTTGATTATATTTGTTGAGTAGGCAAAATCCTTATAAAATTTGGGGTCGAGAGAAGAAGAGAGATTGTCAGAAGTAGAAAGATTGAGAAACATTGGTTTCTAGTCCTTAAAATGGAGTCTGGCCCTCAGAAAGCCCCTAAAACTCTACAGAATTGGGGGAACTAAAGGAGAGCCCCTCAGGTTTCCTCTAAACTTCTGCCATGAAAATTAAATAGACTGAGGAATTGCTAGCTCTGGCAAGCACAGAGGGAGGATGAGATCCAAAATACATACTTGTCTGTCTCAAGCCCAAAGATCTGCAAAACCAGTATGGTTGGTGGTCCATTCAAGCAGGTGGAAAGGAAATGCAGTGGATTGAGACACTAGAAAGGCCATTGTGAGGCAGCATGAAAGCAGACCAAGGGCCATGGGGCTCTCCAGCACAAACATCTGGTACAGGAGAGTTGAAAGAGGATAGGAGAATGGTAGCAAGGAGCTATGTGACAAGTTGTTTGTGGAACAATGAATAACAACTTTCCCATATACACATAAAATCACTTCTAAACACATTTAAATCTTTGCAAGCTTGGCTATGCTTCTGTTTTGTCCTAAAATGTTAGCGATTTCAGACAAACAAGTCTTATCATTCTATGCCTACTTGTTGATTGGGAAGAACTTTGGAATCACACAATTACCCAAAATACCCTATCAAGTTCACAGACACATAAAACCCAGAATTATTACAAAAATCCTCAATGGAGAAATAGAAATCTTAAAATAAAACTTTAAGGCTTTATCCAACTTTTTAAGCACTACCTGAATGCCAGGTTTTCTTCTTATTCTAACTTTTATTAAATTACTATAATTCATAATCCTCCATATAAAAATAGTTGCTTAACGCTTACCCCACAGTGAAGAAGAACTTATCTCACGTACTTTCTCCTTGCCAAACTGCCTTCCTCACTCCTTTTCTACCTGTTGACATTGGATTCAATTGGGACCAACATGAATGCCACACGAAGTACAGCCGAAGAATGGCAGCCTCAGCTGGAAAATTCCTTTCCTCCTATAAATTCCCAGAAAAATGTGTGCACCACTGATTCACTATATACAAATCAAATATTTATTGAGTCCCTAATATGTACACAGAACTGTCAGAAATTTTCTTAGAAAGTCATATTGCACTTTCCCAAGGCAAAGGTCTTTACTCTGAGAAATCCTAGAGTGAAACCTATATAGTTTGTGTACTCCAATGTGTTTTAAACTCGACTTTTGACCCCTGAGTACCAAATACTCATGAATATCACATGAAGGTACTCATCTACCCCAGTATATTTTAACTGGCCTTCAGAACCCTGGATAGATAGATAGATAGATAGATAGATATTTTATATATCTATTACATATATATTATATTTTTTATATATATAATATATTTTATATTATATATATAATCAAACTCCAAATCATAGTAAAAGTCTTTAATGCAAAGAGCCTCTCTAAACCTGAAGTCAGAGACCGGGTCTGTTCACTGTTATACATAGTATCTAACAAGTACCAGGCACATAGTAGGAACTCAATGAATATAACTAAAGTAAAGGGACGTAGAAGGAGAGAGCGATGTAGAGCTGTGAGCTTCATGAGGATTATTTTATTTAATCCTGGTAATGAGTCCATAAAACAAATATTATTATCCTCATTTCATAGAAGAGAAAACAGACTCAGAAAGATTAAATAATTTTACCAAAGCTCGCACCACTAATGACTATTGGGGGTCAGGATATTTCTGTTTTCTACGTTAGAGCTCTAGAATATTTGATTTAAAAATGTTTTTGTGGTTCGAAAACCAAGTCTACATAGGAAACAGTCTAATAAAAAAGAAAAAACACTGAAATATTACTAAATTTGTTTCTCATCAAGTTTTTTAACTTTAATTAAAAATTAAAGTCACTATCTAATAAAATATTCTCTGTAGTCATTTCAAAAATCTTGAAAAACTTAACCTCCACCTGACATTTATTCTTTTAGAATTGCTTTAGGACTTAAAATAAATCAGTTACACTTATTTTATATACAACCACCCCCACACTTTATTTGAAAGTAAAACAAAATGAAGAAAAGACTTTTTGTTGGGTATGTGATGTTTACCAGTTGCTGCAGGGCACAAAACGCAAACATTTAATTGAATTTCCAAAAATATTTTTATAACATATCCTCCATTTTTATAGTAATGGTGACCAAAATACTCTTTTATATTTGATTTTTTTAATTGCCCTCAAGTGGATGAAACAAGTTTTAATTTTGCAAGTTTCATGTAAAAATGTCACTACAGAAAAAGCAAAATGATGCTTTGTTTTTTGGCTAAAGGGTATATCTTAAAAGAACTAGTGAACACAAATATGGCCAAATTGTTAAGGCTGTGTAAAGTCTAGCATCTGCTGTTATTTAACCAGTATTTCATTCATTCATACAATAAATATCTGAATGCTTATGAGATACCAGGCACTGTACTGGGCACTTCGTAATAAAACAACATCCTGCTTTCAAAAGACTTACATTCCAGGCAAGGTTGGGAACAAGTAACATATAAATGAACAATATTATTTCTGATAATGGCATGATTTCTAAAAATAAAATAGCATAAAACTGGGGGATGAGACACAGCATATGCAATACAGTATATATGGGTATATTAGGGTAGGTGGTATATGAAGGTGACTGCAAAAACGAGGTCTGGAAGAAGAGCCTCCCAGGGAGAGGTGCTGAGCCAGGATGAGCTGTCACATTCAAGGACACAAATAAGGCTCGTGGGGCCAGAACACGGTGATGGAGCAGTTAAAAAAGATGAAGTTAGAGAGACAGGCAGGAACAAGGACAATGTTTGGATGTATTCAGTGCATAGGAAGCAGAGAGGGCTTAAGCAGGGGAATAAAGTACTGGATTTAGTTGTTCAAAGATCACTCTGGATATGCTCAAAAGAGTAGGCGGCATGGAGGCGGGCAGGTAGGTGACATCGTAGTTTAAGATAAGCTGTGTGGAGGGGATAGCTGAGGAGGCAGAGAGAAGAACATGTGCCAGAGGTACACTCTGAAAATGGAGTGAGAAGACTTGCTGATGCGTTGGATAATGTGGGGGATGAGAAAGAGGAAATAGTGATTCCTAGATTTTTGACTTGAGCAGCTCAAGGTAAAATCTATTTCCTGCAATGAGAACTATTTCCTAAATGTGTTTGACTACAGAATCTTTTCATCTGCTGTGATTCTTAACAAGTCCTAAAACACTAGTGTCTGTGAAGCACAGAACGAGAATGCTGTTTTAGAGTCTAAATAGGTATTACTTCATCCTCTCCTCAGAGTCTTAACTTACTCCTATCCTCTGAGGAAAACTGTGGTGTTGCTTATGTGAATTTTAACTTTTCTTATAACTTTTATGAGTGCTTTTAATGAGATCACTTTTGGACTGCACCTAAGGATGGGGGCTGGTTGTCAGGAGAACCAACCATGTGATTATAGGGTTAGCCCTTTAGTCTCATCCCCCGACCTCTGAAGAGGGGAGGGGGCAGGTGGTTGAATCACTCCTCAGTGGTCAAAAATTTAATCAATCATGCCTGTCATGAAATCTCCATAAAAACCAAAGAAAAGGGGATTTGGAAAGCTTCCGGGTTGGTAAACATGCGGAGATTTAGGGAGAGTGGTGTGCTATGGAAGCAGGGCATGGAAGCTCTATACCCTTTACTCTTACCTTGGCCTGCGCATCTCTTCCACCTGGCTGTTCCTGAGTTATACCCTTCTAGAACAAACTGGTGATCTAATAAGTAAAATGTTTCTCTGAGTTCTATGAGCCACTCTAGCAAATTAATCAAACCCAAGGTGGGGGCTGTTGGAATCTCCAATTTATAGCCAGTTGGTCAGAAGCCCAGGTGAAAAACCAGACTTATGATTGGCATTTGAAGTGGGGTGGGGGCCATTCTTGCAGGACTGAGCCTTTAATCTTTGAGATAGTGTAGATGATGTGAGAATTGAGTTGAACTGTAGGACAACTAGCTGAGGTCAGAGAATTGCCGGGTGTTATGGGGGAAAACCTACAAACACAGGTCAGAATTGGGTGAAGAATTGTGTATGCTTAAACATGGATAAGCCTCAAACCTGATAATACTTTAATGTGACTATTTTCACTATGACTACAATTCCAAGTGTTACTGGCTAGATTAACCCATTTTTTCAGTTACCGGGAAGTAGGTCTCATTATATTAATTTTACAGAAGGGGACATAGTCTGAAGTCACACTAGCAGGAAGGGACAAGTGTCTACCTATAATTAATCCTAGGTTTTTCCTTCTCAAAATTTGGCTTCCAGAACAACAGAGTCCAAATCAGACTTCACCACCAAACAAGTGGCAAAGGTAGGTAAGAAAGAAAAGTCTACTGAGAGTTAACAATTTTTTTGAATCTTTTTTTTTTTTTTAATTTAGCCTAACTGAAGAAAATTACAATAACATCTAAAGAAGCTGAAGAAATCCACCAAGGAAGTGATAATATTTTCATTTCGGGAAGTAAGTTCTCTACTCTAAGTTGATTTTATTTAAAGCTCTTTTAAAAAAAATTGTGAAACACTAAAAGAAAATATTGTTGGAGGAGGAGGTATTATCAAAGAAATAACTGCTTGAGACAGTGTCCAGAGGCCACACAGCACAAGAAACTTCCAGGACTTGATATGAACATAAACTGGCCTGTTCCAGGGAAGACTGGCCCCCAGAGAGAGACAGAGCAGGCCACCCCTTTAAAGAGGTGGGCCCTCTAAGGTCATCAGCAGGGTGCACCACAAACAGACGCCCTTCTACATGAAATCCATCTTCTGACAGTTTGTTATAGTTGTTCACTTTCCTCTACACACCAGGGAATCTCAGGTATTGATAATTCCGATGGTTCTGTCTATCCCAAATGTGTTTGTAGAAATTAAAGAAAAGAGAGAAAATGTCCTAGAATTACTAAGAGAGCCTGATGTTTCCTTTAGGGGATTTGTGTAAACAATAAATGGGTGCTCGAACCACCCCAGTCAGTCCCCAAATCTAAATTAAGTTACATCAGTATCTCTTATAGCGCCAACTGCATCTTAAGGATAAAAGGAAGAGGAAAGGCATAAAAAGAACACCAGCTTTTGTTTCTTTATTGTTCTATGAGAGCTTTTTGAGGTTTTTGTTTTAGCAACTAGAGCAACTAGCAATGAAGATAGATGAAAATTAAAGTTTACTTTTTAGTTGATAAAATAAACATTCATAACTTCAGATGACTTTGTGAACGAGGTTGCTAAAAAAGCAGTCCTAATTTTTTGAGTGAATCTTCGCTAGGTTAATTCAATTAAGCTGGTATTTATTTAATGATTAATTTATGTCAAGCATTGACAGACAATAGTGGATATGATAATCTCAGTCTCTATCTGTCGCTGTGTGTGTGTGTGTGTGTGTGTGTGTGTGTGTGTGTGTGTGTGTGTGTGTGTGTGCATATATAAAATCATGCATAACCTTCCTCTACGTATGACTCATTCTCTCTACTTTGAAATCCAGTCTCTCCCAGGTACTCAAGCCACTTAGGATGATCTAGTTTGCACACTTAATGACATTTTCTCTAGCTTATCATCCAAATCAAAACATGAAATATGGCTGGGACAGTGTCACCTTATGCAATACCAGATGCCATCTTGGAGGCATTCAAATCATAACTACATGCTATAATCACAGGGTACTGATTTCCAACAAATTGTTGTTAAAATTCAAATTGTTCCTATTTTCAAGGAAACTCAACAGAAGACATATAATTCTGATCCATGTTTCCCTGAGTGCCTACTGAGGGATTTGTCCCCTGAGAACTGACAGAATGATCAGAGGCTTAGCTGTCATCTGATGTTTTCTAACCTGACAGGAGCTGCACAAGAAACTTATGCTGAGAGAGAAAAAAAGAGCCTAGATAAGAGAAACAGAGTGAGCACACATTTCTACCGATGAGCACTTAAAGAGGCATAGACCTCTTTGTGAAGTACATGGATATATGGACTTGACACATGGCTGACCAAGGTCAGAAAGCTATTTGCTTTCTGAGACTTTATACTGCAAGCCTTCATCACCTGCTTTGAATATGCATTGTTTAGATATGCAAATTAGCACTTGTCTATTAACCAAGGGCATTAACGAAATCACTCTTTCTGAAAGTCTTAATTTTAATTAAAATTAGACCTACAGCCTCACAGGTCTCCAGTGTATTTCTTAAAGCTATGGATGTTATTTTCTATCGGATAATAATCAAGGGTTTTGGGAAAACCTGGGAAGCTTCTTTTGGTTTGCAGTTCTGTTTATTTTGTTTTGCATTTTCTTTCATATACCTAAAATGAGCAAATGTTTATCTTGGCTATTGGCAAAAAAAGCTTTATCATAAAAAAAATTCAAAATTAAAACATTAGAAATGCTACACTGAATCTCTAGTAGGAAAAACATCTAGCAAAATATGCTAATGTAATAAAAGTTTTTGAGGGTATTAAAGTAATAAAGGAAAAAAAGCACAACCTTCTTCAATTCAAAGATGACAAGTGACATTTTTACCTATAGTTTCATCATCCTGATAGCTACTTAAATGAGTGTTTGTTCTGCCCTGAGCACAGAGCTTTGTGAATGTATACTTCACAATACTCATCTGTTTTTCCCAATAAACCTGTAAAGCAGGAATTACTCTCCCAACTCACAGAAAATAAAAACTGAAGCTTAAGGAAGATAAGTAAATTGCCCAAGATGACACCACTTAAGTAACAGAGCAGAGACAAACTCCAATCTGCCTTCCTCAAGAACAAGGAAGATACCTTACTCATCCCTGTCTCTTTAGTGCAGGTCCCTGCTTGGCATATCATCCGCATTTACTAACCATTTATTGAATTGAATTTTGAAATATCCCCAGAAAATCTTTGGGAGACTTTGAAAAACTATTTAGAACTTTGAACTACTTACTATCTCAGCACTTTGATCCCCATTAGATGAGGGAGCTTTTTGTTTATATTCTAACTTTTATCACAAGTGGAGAGAGAAAATTCTGTCATACGTGATCCCATGTCTGAATATGCCAGTCCCCCGCAAAGAATGGCCCTAATATAGCACCTCTAAGACACCACACCTATCGCACCACCCTACATAACACAAGGGCTTAATAAATGTTTACTGAATAAATGTCAAAAACTGAAGATCTTGTTTTCTTTTGTGAGAACATGCTTTTTTTCTGACACCTCTCTTTTGATTCCCCTCAATAGTTTATGTTGAATAAATGGAGCATTGCATGGGGCTAAAAACTAAGATGCTGGGCTTGGACCAACTGGGATCCGAATCCTGGCTATGCCACTAACCAGCTTTCTCCAACCTTACTTCTCCTAAGTAAGCAAGTTATCTAACCCCCTCTAAGCCTCCATTTGCTCACCTTTAAATGGTGATGAATGGTAAGACTTACTCATGAGATTATTATAAGGATTTAATGACACAAGTCAGTGCACTTAGTTTGAATCCTTGTGCATTGCGAGCACTCGGTAAAAAGCCTACACAAGAAAACAACTTATCCTTTTTCTTATATTCATTTCAAAATCAAACATCTTCCCTCAGGAAACTGAATTGTGGATAGCATGCTTGTGACCGAAACACACTGTATTTGTATTTCAATCTCTATCAGCATCTCAGACTTGCTCAGTTAGCCCTCCTTCCCCCAAGTGCAGGGCCGTGTAACTTTTCACTCTCCTCCCTCCTATGGAGAGTTGTGGGAAGGACAAAAGTGGAGCAGGGCTCCTCAACAGACACTTTCAAAACTCTCTTAACATACTAGGAATAATTGAACAATGACAATGGCTTCTTGACTACTTCAAAGAGATATTGAGAAAGGGGATTTGAATTTAAATCAAGTGTCATTAACAAGACTGAAATATTTGAGAACCTCATGGCTAATTTCTGAGGATTAGATTTAGAAAAACAAACACTCTTCTAAGCATGGACTGAATATATGAGTTAGAGATAATTCTTTGCTTTGAAAGATAAATCTCTTCAAAGGGATGACAATATGAAAATATGTTTGCATTTAATTTAGTCTTTATAAAAGACACTGTATACTTACCTACACAGAACTCAATCTCACAGGCCTATGAGTTGGTGATTAGTATAATCTCCTGCTGAAGCCTTGTCCTCAAGTCACCAGAAACCCATCTGGGCCCTTTGTATGATCCATCTGTATGCAGGGGAAAGAGAATGACATTAGCATCATGTCTACACACAGAACAACTATGCATTTAGAGAAAGAAGAAGAAACCACTGAATGCACAATAACCCAATAGGCGTGGGCCTCCTGAGTACAGTAATGTGTGTCCCTGAGAAGTCTGACTTCAGGGTCATGAGCAGCATTGTTGGGGGTGCTCTGCAGCTACCCAAACTGGGGTACAAAGAACTCATGTTCAGACTCTTCAGGTGCCTCTCAATTTCAAGGAGCCAAACGAGTGCTTTGTCTGTCTGCTCAGCCCACACGTCAGAATGGAGGCCTTTCCTCCAGGCTCAGAAACAACACAATCTTTTTTGTTTTCTACCTTATAAGTAAGCAATCAAATGACTCCATCAGCTGTGACCACAAGGAGCCACAGCATGAAACGTGAGGGCGACTCAGTGAGATGGCAGCCTCCTCCTGGAGTGGGTTGTCAGTATGAACAGGCAGCTTACACTTGAGACTTTACTCTTGTGTTTTTATGTATTGCACAGTGGTTAAGAGCATGGGCTTGGAGTCTGACTGCAAGGGTCAAAATCAATTTGTGACCTTGGGCAAGTTACTTTTTTCCTCTTGCTTACTTCAGAGAGTTGTGATGATTAAATGAATTAATAATCTGTTATCTGCTTGAGTTGCCATAACAAATACCACGGACTGGGTGGTTTAAACAACAGAAATTTATTTTCTTACAGTTCTGGAGGCCCTGGTTTCCCAAAATGTATGTCCTTCTCACATGTAAAATATGTTTATTTCCCCCACAATAACCCCAAAAGTCTTAACTCATTCCAGCATCAACTCTAAGCCTAAAGTCCAAAGTATCATCTAAATATCTAAATCAGATATGTGTGTGACACAACGTTCAATTTCTCCTGAGGCAAAATTTCTCTACAGCTATGAACCTTTCAAACTTAACAAGATGTGTGCTTCTAAAATACAATAGTGGGACATAGAGTAGATGTTCCCATTCTAAAAGAGAGAAATAGGAAAGAAAAAAGAAGTGACAGGTCCTAAGTCCAAAACCTAACAAGGCAAATTCCATTAGACAAAGCAAATTCCATTAGACCTTAAGGCTTGAGAATAATGGTCTTTGGCTTGATGTTCTGCCTTGCGGACTCACTGGAGTAGAATGTCATCTCTATGGCTTGGCAGGATGTTGTCCATCACAGCTCTCTTCCAGGGCCCCTCCTATGCTGCAGCTCCCTGCAGGGGCCTCATCCCTGATGGATTGGGCTGGGTTGCAGGTCCATCTTGGACTGGAATGGCGGCCCCATCCTTTGAAACAGCTCTGCTTCGTAACCCTTGCATTCTGGGCCTGTGATGGGAGCGGCAGAAGTGATGGTCTTGAATCATCTTTGGGAGATGTGGGAGATGATCAGTTTTCCCTTGTCTTGAAGAATAGCTCCTGGCTTCTGTTAAGATGACTGTTTAGGTCTGTGGTTCATATCTGTAGTAATACCTTTATCAAACACCCGTCATTCCTCTCTTCGGGGACTCCAACTGTATATATATTATGCTGCTTTAAGTTGTTCCTTGACTCAATCATGCTCTATTTATTTTATTTTTAAACTGGGAAATATGGCACTCAGAAAATTAATTCAATTTTTATTTTCAAAAATCAAAGCCCTAGTTATATTTTGAAAACATCTTTTACTTTGTAGGTTTTAGTTATCTTTATTTTCACTAATTTTAATCACTGTGGGATATATTTAACATTCTAAAATATTTCCAGTATGTCTATATTGTATTTTTAATACATTCTCATAGAATTTCAAACTGAAAAGTCATAACCATATTGAAGTAAAAGCTCTTCTTTTTCTACATGACAAGTAGACCCAGAGAGTGTTTTGGTGTGTGTGCAATACAACATGGTTACCCAGGGGCCGAGTGAAAAACCAGAATCCATCTCTTCCGTCATTAAATCACTGATGTAATAAACAATCAAATAGGGAACTAACTGAATGCCAGGCACTGCTCTAGCCTGCAAAACTATTTTCTTCCCTTCCCTAGTGATGCTCACAGTCTAATAGTGGTGACAGTCATGCAAAAGGGAATCAGACTGCAATGTAGAAAATGCAACCGTGGAGGTGTGCACAGGACAGCACTGGGAATAGGATGGGAGTGATTTTGTTGTTGCTGCTGTTTTCAAAGCCATGCTGTATTTTTCCCCTTAATATTAGACATTAAGATTTTCAAAACTTTTCATTGAAGTGCTGCATACATATAGAAAAATATATAAACTGTTTTCATAAAATGAACCCACCCTCGTAATCAGCACCAAAATCAAGAAACAGAATATTACCAGTACCTGAGAAGCCCCATTCTACTTATGCCCCACCCAAGGACAACAATACTGGTGACTGTGCCTGAGGAAGTGGAGCAAATCACCCCATAGGAGGGGCCACATAGGCTGATTGCTAGTTCACCGCTCTCTCCACTGCACCAAATGTCCTTCTTGTTAAAGCCCTCTAAAATCTTCCAAAATTCCAGATTCCACAAAAACCTCTGCTATATGGTTAAATATGAGAGGTCACTACACTATAAAATATATACATTTGTATAATTTGAATGACTCAGATTTAAAAGATTTTTAAAAATACTATCAGGGGAGTTTCCTTTTACAACTCTTCCTGAGGCACATGTGCACTTTTAGAATCACTACATGGACTATTTTTCAAACAATGGCAAACACAAATCTAAAAGCTTCAAGGTATGACACTGATGACTCTAGTTATGAGGCATTAACAGTCTTATGTCGTTTGGCAATAAACTATTAAAACTTTTCTTTTGTCTTTCAAAATAATTAAAATCAAGATGTTTCGTCAATGAGTAAAACAGAAACCTATAATGATGTTCAACTCCATAAATTTTTTCCTGTCCAAAACAAAAGAAAATGTTGACTCTGGCAAGAGAATGTAGTGGGAAAGTTCCTTGGAAAAGTGATGACAGTAAATGTATTGAAGAGACTCTGCTTTTAGAGTACTGACAGGGGTTCTCTTTTTTTCTAGTTATCTTTATGGTACACTGTTGTATGAACAGTTTTAGTACTGTGGGTTTGGTCTTTTGGAACCTGGGGAGTAAAGAGGAAAAGGAAATAGAAGAAATATCTAATGCTATGAAAATGCCTGTGACCAAAAATACCTGAAACATCAACATCTAAATTTACACTCTAAAAAACATATTGTAGGGTTGCTGTTAACACCAATCAAAATTTATTATGAAATTGATTCTTAGGTGGATCAATTTTCTTTTAAATTAGCACTGGGAAATGAGCCCATGAAATACTAATAGGGATGAAAGTTCAAGAAATAAAATATTGGTGATGAGGACTGAGATTGACTTCTACTGTCTGTCCCTTAGTTATATTTCACAAAACCATTTTTGCCTTTTATTCTTTCATTAGACTCATTAAAAAGAAATCTGCAATGCTTCACAAATTTTGTAATCTGTAACTCAAAATATTATCTAACAAATCAACAAAAACAGATGCTATTGTAACAAATTTGTGAAAAATGCTAGTCACTGCCTAATTTTGTATCACTCCAAAGACTCCAGTCAGTGATGTTGTGATGTCTGAGGATTATATGTTTGTGAGTTTGATAAATATTTAAATCTTAAGTCCTACAAGTAGCTCTAGCATCATGAAATATCTGTTTTATTAAAAAATTGGCGGCCCCCTAAAAAATAGCATAGATGATAGAGGCTTTGTTCATCCCTCTTGCATCAACAACAAAGTTGTGACGGAAATACAGAGCAAGCATCAAACAGTGTCACCTGGGATCTAGATGAACAGAAGCACTACAACTAGGGAGAGAAATAAGACATCAACCTGCAACAGCAGAAGGTAGGAAGGGGCAAAGATGAGAGAATGCCTGGTTCCCAGCAGCAGAGTGGTACAGAGGCTATGGCAGTGGCAGCCAGTAGCTGCAGACACCTCTTAAATGAGCTGTGTCCAAAGGACTTTCACAGTGACAGACCCACTCATTCTGAGCACCAGAGCCAGGTCAACTGATTGGAGACATGAGGGACTTACAGGGGGAGTTGTTGAAGCGAGGGCCAGAGGTCAGACTTTCTCCTAGGCAGAAGTGCTGGTGGTATCCATTGTTTCTCTGTTGAGCCCTCCCCCATCCTAGCATGTGGACACAGGGCCACCATAGCTGAGACGTCATCAAACTGGATAACAGAAGTCGCTCCACCCAGAAGATTCCCTGAAACTCTGCCTCCCCCAACTCATAGCCCTACCCCAGCCACATCCAGTTGTGTCCTCAGTGAGACCTGTGTCCCTTGCTGAGCAGTTTCAAGACTCACACTGGTGGCAGCTGACCTCAGTTTCTGGTGTAACCTCTTGAGGCAACTAATAGCACAGCATCTATGGATTGCTTGCTGAATCTTAACAGGTTGCCTTGGAGAGACACAAGCTGGACCTAAACTTAGCCTGTAGCTGAACTCCTTAGGACTGTGCCACTAGATGCCTGCTACACAAAACGATGCTAATAAGACAGGGAGACTTAGGAGCTTTGCTTAGTACAAAGAAATGGCCACAGAAAGGCAGCCCAAATAGGAAGACAAAGAAACAGAAACCATATGAAAGAAAAGAACAGAGACCAAGGAAAAATGGAGTCAAGCAATCTAACAGATGCAGAATTCAAACACTGGTTATAAAGATGCTCAATGAACTTAGGGGAAGAATAGATGAACTCGGTGAAAACTTTAACAAACAGATAAGAAACATAAAAATAGAAATGGAAATTATAAAATGGAATCAGTCAGAAATGAAGAAAACATTATCTGAGATGAAGAATATATTAGAAGGAATTAACAGAGTGGATGAAGAAGAGGATTGAACCACCAATATAGAGGATGGGGAAGCCAAGATCACCCAATCAGAATGGCAAGAAAAAAGAAGCCAAGAATATCATAATTTAAGGAGCCTATGGGACAAAACTAAATACAAAAATGTCTGTGTCATAGGAGTACATAAAGGAGAAGAGGGAGAAGAAGTTGAAAAACTATTTAAAGAAATAATGATGGAAAACTTCCCTAACCTGATGAAAGAAACAGACATACAACCCCAGGAAACTCAGAGAGTCCCAAAAAGGATAAACCCAAAGAGGCCCACACCAAGACACATTATAATTAAAATGACAAAGGTTAAATACAAAGAGAGAATCTTAAAAGCAGCAAGAGAAAAGCTCCCTTATAGGTTAGTTACCTATAAGGGAGCACCCATAAGACTGGTAGCTGATTTCTCAAAAGAAATTTTGCAGGACAGAAGGGATTGGCAAGAAATATTTAAAGTGACGAAAACTCAGGTTCTACAACTAAGAATACTTTATCCAGCAAAGCAATCATTTAGAGTTGAAGGACAAAGAGTTTCCCAGACAAAAATAAGCTAAAGGAATTAATCCAGTATTACAGGAAATATTAGAGGAACTTCTTTAAGAAGAAAAATATGTATCAAAAACATGAATAAAGAACGGTAATAACTACATGTTTATCAACAAGTACTTCAAATGGAAAAGAATTAAGTGCTCCAACCAAAAGATAGGGTAGCTAAATGGATAAGAAAACAAGACTCCTACATGTGCTGCCTACAAGACACTTCCTTCAGAGCTGAAGACACAGACTAAAAGGAAGGGGATGGCAAAAGATATACTACATGATTTCATGTACGTGTAGAATCTGAAGAACAAAATAAACAATGACAACAAAATGGAGACTAACTCATAGATACAGAGAGTATTTTGAGGGCTACTAGATGGGAGGGGGATTTGGGGTATGGTGAAAAAGGGCAAAGGGATTAAGTACAAATGGATAGTTACAAAATAGTAATGGAGATATAAAGTGTAGCATAAGAAAAATAGTCAACAATGTTTTAATAAATATGTAAGGGAGAAGAGGGGTACTAGATTTAGTGGTGTGATCACTTTGTGAGTTATATAGATCACTAATCACTATGCTGTACAACTGAAACTAATATATTACTTTATGCCAACTATAATTAAAAAACTCATTGAATTGTACAATGTAAATATAAGCAACTAATTGTCTATTTCAATAAATCTAGAAAATAAAAAAGAACAGCTACTATCCACCCCCCCAAAAAAAAAGTTGGCTGCAAAAGTTGGCTGTTTCAATAATTTTCATTACAATTATGGAATTATTTTCTATATTTCCTTTTGTTCCTACCTCATAATTAAGGAGAAAACAGTACAAAATATATTTTGATGTCAAAATATATTTGGATTTAGGGTTATCTCGGAAAGACAATCTGTGGTGCTGCTAACTCTAGAACAACATTGCTCTTTCATCTTTAAATGACTTATCTATTTTCTTTCAGATATTCAAGCTCAGAAAAGAATCTTAAGCAATTCCTTCAAATTATAATTCAAATCAAACTTTTATCTCTATAAATAGAACTTAACAAAAACTAAACTTATGAACTAGAACTATCTGAAAAGGGATTAAACAGATAATAACATAGTTAAACCATAGATCTCTAGTTGTGGTCTTGCCACATCCTACCACCATCTGGCCCAATCTAATGGCTTCACCAAATTGTCCAACATCAAATTTTCTCCCCTTCTGAGCATGAAATCGATGACTCCCAAGTTATAATTTAACATATATGATTCTTCTCCCTAGGTGTTACTCCAACATTTTGGCTATATGTTAACTCCACTGAGCATAAGCACAAGGCCTTCTGAGGTCAAGGAAGAAAGCTGCCTTGTATGTTGACCCTGCTAGATAGCTGTTTTATCTCTGTCTTCATCTTCTATGCCAGAGAAGTGCCTTCCAAAATCCTACTTCACTCCTGCTCTCAGGCGTAAGCACTACACTTCCGGGCTTTTTATAGTCTTACTGTGTGTGAAAACGCACCTTTGAATTAATCCCCCAATTGGAAGCCCACAATTTAAAAATGGAGCCAATCAGATCACTCTGTCATTTTATGAATTAGTACATTAGGTACCTTAGCATGTATGTACTCTTGGTAGGCAGGATTGAGAATAATTCTGAAGTGGTTTAAAATTAATGGCTAGAAAAGTGACTAATGACACACCAAGAACCTATTCATAGAGTCTTGTGGAGACTCTGAAAAGCCTTTCATTCCCTTAAAATAAAGATAGAACGATCTATTATATTGGAGCTTTAGTAGTCACAATTTTTCAGTGGGCTGATTAGAGTTGAAGACTAATTTTCAGGCTTTGCCAAATATACATATATATTTAAACACAACCTCTATGGAGTCCCTCTTGCACAGTTATATTTTTATGGTTCTTTTATGAGTTCTCAAATGGGTCTGGATTAGCTCTGCCAAAGCTTATTTTTCCTTCCATGAGCTGATTACATGACTCAACCCACGGTCTTACTAAGATTCGGTAATAATATAATGTACTGTGTACCGAGCCATCTGCCCAAAAGTTGCATCAACTTTCTCTTCCTGAGGACTTGCACATTCTGAAATATTGATCAGAAGGGAAAGGGCATGATTCTAGTGGAGAACATTCCTCTCAAACTGTCACCTTCCTTTCTACTGACTTCGCACTGTACATACAGTCAATGAAAATGGGAGCTTCCCATATGGAGGGGATTCTGTGTCACATTTCATCCAAGTTCTTTGATGGACTCACTCAACCTCAGTCACGCTTGCCGACCTGAAACATCAATCATAGCAAATCAAATGCAGCAGAAAACAAGGAAAGGAAAAAAAAATTATCCATAGTTTCCTGCACAATCTTGTCACTTGCTCCCATTCGATCTTTCTTCTCACCTATTAGGGACACCTAAGTCACATGAAAATCACCTAGAGATCTAATTAAAAATGCAGAACCCTGTGTCCTATTGTAGACTACTGAATTAGAAACTGGAGAGGAGGTGGCCAGGAATCAGCATTTGTAGCAAGCCCTTTATATCACTCTTAGCACACTCACCTTTTAGAACCTCTAGCCTAGGTACTGCCTTAGAGGAGTAGTAATAGTAAAAACAAAATAACTAGTCCAGGTCTCAATGCTGATGATCCATAGCCCAAATAATTGGGTTCTCCAGGCATCACTGATGCTATCTAGCAAATCCTTTATTCTCTCTCTACCACAGAAACATAGCTGAAGGCACAGTATGTGCACCCAATATTTGATAGAGAAGGCTGACAAGTGAAATCTCCTTTCATTGTAGTATACACCCAAACAGTACGGCACCCCAAAACAAAGCCTGGCTCTACCTAACTTGGCCCTGTCATTTTGCTTGAATTGGGAATCTATTTGTACATGTTTTCTTGACTAATTCAAGTGTGAGCTGATCTCCAACGCTTCTTTCTCAAATAAGAAGACTCACACTGAATTGTCCTTTTCTCTCATTCCCTTCTGGCCTCATTCTTTCCCGGTCTTTCTCGCCTGTTAGCTTCCTAGAAAAAAATGTCTAATAAAAGTTACCTCAGAACTCGCTCTTAATGACTAATTGGGTTTGAGCTCAGTCACAGAGATTTACATGGCTCTTTATGTCAAAGTGCATGGAATCAGTTAATTTAAAAGAAAGGGGTCAAGTACCATAAATGTCTTCTTAGACCACCCTGTTGTATTATTTATGAAAATAAACTTTCTTTGCAGCACTGTAGCAAATAGCATAATTACATTCTATATGATCATGAGGCCTTATAAACACTATTAAAGGGTGACAACATAGCTTCAGACAGCAAGTCAGAATTCATCTCTTTGTGGAGATGTACTTTTCCTTCATAAGTACAATGTGAAGGCTAACAAACTTCATTTTGTTTATTCAAAAGATTAACTAAATAGAATTTGGAACATTTTGTTTTATTGTGGATGGTTAAATATTCAAAAGATGACTCCACTAAATTGCTCATAGAAGTAGCTGTGATGCTTTGATAAATGAGCAGCACATTTCCAATGTGTTAAAATGTTTGAAATACACTGAACAAATGCTGGATCTCATTCTGAATTAGCAACCACGCTTATCTCCCATGATTATTTTAAAAAAATACAACAGAATGAATTGACATATGTTAGGCAAAATGTTATGCAAATTTTGATATTTTCTCATTAGTACAAATTGAAATGTGGCTTACTGTTGCAATTATCGATTTACAGGTGATGTTCTTAGGGAATTTGGCAATCACAGGTTATAACTCATATTTAAAATAATTTATAATTTTGCTTACTACAGAATATAAAGATGATAAAATAAAAAATAAAGATAAATAAGACTTTTAATAAATAGAAGAAATTTAAAATAGTATTTTTTATTACCCAACACTAACTGCTCAATGATAACCACAGTTAATATTTTGGTAACTGTTATTGTAATATTTTTGTAAGCCTTAATATCTTCTTCCAAAATATCTGTAGACTACTTTCTGTCTACCTGTTAAACTACTTATGAAGAAAAATGGGATCTTCCTTTTCTTTTCACTGTATATAGAAAAGCTATAGATATTTTATAGACTTATTTTGAAACGGAACACCTTGCTGAACTCTCTTATTAGCTGTAATTTTATCTGTTACTTCTTTTGAGAAAAATAATATTTTTCTTTTCCCTTAGTTATATTTATATATTTTCTTGTTGAAATGTCCAGAATCACGTCAAATGAGAATACTGGGATCTTGGGCATCTTTGAGATTTCTTTCTTTTCTTTCTCTCTTCTCTCTCTTCTTTTTCTCTTTCTTTTCTTCTTCTTTCTTTCCTTTCTTTCTTTCCTCTCTCTTTCCTCTCCTTCCTTCCTTCCTTCTCTCCTTCTTTACTCCCTTCCTTCTTTCCTTCCTTCCTTTCCTCCTTCCTTCCTTCCTTTTACAAATTTCATAGAAATGACTCTAGAGGTATAGTGTTTGATACTAGTTTCACATAGATAATTTTAATCATTTTAGTGAGATACCCTTCTACGTCTAAGATATTTTAAAATCAGAATTGATATTTACCTAAAGTCTTCGGATATCTACTAAAATTGTCAAATATACTTTTCCTTTGACTATGTGATAAATTACAAATAAATTTTCTAATATTAAACCATCCTTGGATTCCTGAAATTATCCTTCATCATCATAATTTAACCTTTTTAATATAATGCTCATCTGCTTATAATTATTTAGTATTACCAGTCTGTTTTAATAATTGCAGGATTTTTCTAAAACACTTTAAAATAATCTTAATTATTATTTCTGACTGCAAAAGTACTTCTTTAATATTGCAAAACATTAAAATAAAGACATGTAAGAAGGGACAAAAGTAGAATTCCCCCATTTTCTTCCAATTATCCTTCTGAAAATAATCACTATTAATTCTTTGGCTTATTTTGAATTTAGTTAATTCTCTATTAATGAATATTTAGACAGCTTCAAGTTTTTGCCATTATAAATGATACCTTACATATATAGATATAGATAGATGATAGACAGACAGACAGATAGGATAGATGGATGAATGGATATACTTCTGATTATATGTGGAGATATTTCTATAAAGTAGATTCCCAGCCATGGAATTGCTTTTGTAAATGTTCTATTGTAATAGATATAGCTAAACTGCCACTTCAAACACTGTAGCAGCAAAAGTTGCCACCAATTATTAATGCGTAAAAGAGGAACTCCTTATCCATACTTTTGACACATTAACAGTATTTGAATCATTAACAACACGGCAGTTGAAAAAGCTATCTCATTGTTTGATTTATACTCCTTTAATTATTAATGAGAGTGAAGACCTCGTCATATGTTTATTAGTCATTTGTGTTCCTCATTGTGTGAATTATCTCCTCATGTAATTTGTCCATTTGTCTATTAAGTGGTGTGTCTTCATATAATTTTAAGTGTTCATTGTGTGTAAGGAACATTGGCTTTTGGCTGCTGGTGGGTGTTGCTAACAAGCTCTCATTTGCCATTTTTCTTTTGATTTTATAGGAATTTTGCTGTGCACATTTTTTTTATGTTATGTAAGGCAGGGTTGTGTACTATGGTGCCTTAGGCTGCACTTAGTTCTGAATTCAAACTTACTGGATTCAAAATTACAGCTTTACCATTTACTTACTCTTACTTAACCTCCCTCTGCCTTGGTTTCCAAATCCATAAAAGAGATATGGTAATTAATCTATATGCCCCATTGGGTTATGGGTATTAAGTAAAAGATAACTGAAAGAGCCCAAAACAGTGCCTAGCACTTAGAAAATGCTCAATAAATATCGGTAGCTCTTATTTCTGTCCATCATTATCCAAATTTCCTTTACGGGTTTTGGATTTCACATCAATCCATAAGTAGTAAGATGTGTCCACCCTAATATAACTTAAAAACAAATAGACAGCCGTGCTTCTTTCCATTGCTTTCATAGTTTTTTGTTTGGTTGGTTTTTCTTAGTGGTTATATGTCTATGGTCTGTCTAGAATTTATGTCAGTGAACTCAGGTTTATTATTTTCCAAGTAACTACACAGTATCCCAAGAACTACATTTTCTAATTAATCATACTTATTTCATTGATTTGAAATGTCATTTTAATCATATAATTTTCTATATTTTTTAAAAAATTTACCTTTAGAATATCTCAGAATCACATTGTATAACACATTTTCATATTTATCAAGGTAAGCTCTGTTAATATTTCCTGTTTTAAAATTTCCTTTTCATTCTCACATTTACTTTCAGAAAATCTTTAGCATCATTTTGTCAAGTTTCAGAAAAAGTTTGTTAATAATCTCGAATTGCACTGTTTATAGATTGATTTAGGAGAACTCACATCGTTATAATATTGATTCACCCTATCTGAAGCCAATTTCTTCTAGTTTTTTAAAACCTTTATTTAATCTGTATTTTTCTAATAATTTCAATCAAGCATGAAATGACACATTTTGAGTCTATTTAAGATAAGGATTTTAGAACACTTATACCCCCTCTCCTTTACTTATACCGTATTACACCTGCTTCTCAATCTTATTAATATTTCTGTCTTCTCTTACAATTACATATAATCAAAAATTAATGTAATGTTACTCTTTAAATAGTAATTTTATGTTTTATTTACTTTAATAACCAGACTTAAATCCATAATTAGTTTCCAAAAATACAGGGTGGAATTTCTTTAACTACCTGTTATAAATTAAAAAAACACTTAAATTTTTATAGCAGTTTTAGATTCACAGCAATATTGATCACAAAGCGAGAGAGTTTTCATTACCCTACCCCACACACACTCACAGCCAAGAATGGCAAAAATATTGCGTCCTTTTCTTAAATTTTTAGAGCAGTTTTAGGTTCATAGGAAAATTCAGTGGGAAACAGAGATTCTCCATAAATCCCTTCCCCTAACATATGCATAGCCTCTGCACTATTAACTCCCCCACCAGAAGGGTACATTTGTTACTGTCAATGAACTTGCATATGACCAAAGTTCATAGTTTACATCAAGGTTCACTACTGGTGTTGTACATCCCTTGGGTTTTGACAAATACATAATGACATGTATTTGTCATTATAATATCATACAGACCAGTTTCACTGCCCTAAAGATCCTCTGTGCTCCACTTATTCAGTCCTCCCTCCCCCAATCCCTGACAACCACTGATCTTTTTACTGTCTCTAGAGTTCTGCCTTTTCCAGAATGCCATATAGTTGGAATCATATGCTACGTAGCCTTTTCAGATTGGCTTCTTTCACATAATAGAATGTATTTAAGTTCCCCCATATCTTTTTATGGTTTGATAGTTCATTTTTTTTGACGCTGTATAATATTCCATCATCTGGATATACCATAGTTTATTTATTCATTCACATACTGAAAGACACCTTAATTGCTTCCAAGTTTGGGCAATTATAAATGAAGCTGCTATAAACATGTTCATACAAGTTTTTTTGTGGACATAAATACCAAGGAGTGTGCTTGCTGAACCACAAAGTAAGAGTATGCTTAGCTTTGTAAGAAACTGCTAAGCTGCCTTCCAAAGTGGCTGCACCATTTCACTTCTCCACTAGCAATGAAAGAGAGTTCCTGTCATTGCAGACCTTCAACAGCATTTTGTGTCATCAGTGTTCTGGCCATTCTAATAGGTGCATAGCGATATCTCACTGGTTTTAATTTGTAATTCCCTAATAACATATAGTGTAGAGCATTTTTTCATATGCTTATTTGCCATCTGTGTATCTTCTTTGACGAGGTATCTTTTCAGGTCTTTTGCCAGTATTTAATCAAGTTGTTTGGCTTTTTATTGTTGGGTTTTAAAAACTCTTCGGATGTTTCAGGTAACTGTTCTTTACCAGCATGTCTTTTGCAAATATTTGCTCCCAGTCTGTAGCATGTCTTCTCATTCTCTTGACAGTGTCTTTTGCAGAGCAGAAGTTTTTAATTTTGGTGAGGTCCAGCTTATCAATTATTTCTTTCATGGATCACCTTTGGTGTTATATCTAAAAAGTCATCACCATAACCAAGGTCATCTAGACTTTCTCCTGTTTTATCTTCTAAGAGTTTTATAGTTTTGCACTTTACATTTAGGTCTATGATCCATTTAGGGTTAGTTTTTGTGAAGGGTATAAAATCTATGTCTAGATTCATTTTTTTTTGCACACAACGTCTAGTTGTTCCAGCATCATTTGTTGAAAAGAAGAACTTTTCTTCATTGTATTGCTTTTGCTCCTTCGTTAAAACACGATTATATTTGTATGAGTCTATGCCCGGACTCTCTAATCTGTTTCACTAGTCCATTTGTCTTTTCTGTTATCCACTTTTAATTTTATTGCATTTTTGTCAAAGATCATGGTCTATATAACTAATCACATTTGTAGAGACTTGTTTTGTAATCTAGAACATGATCGATTTTTATAAATGTTTCATGTGTGTTTTTAAAAGTATCTTTTCTAATTATTAGGTTCAGAGTTTAACCAATAAATCATAATTGTTATTCAAGATCTTTTTAATTCTTATTTTCTTCTCTAGGGGATTTATCAATGAGAGGTTTATTAAAAGTTCTCATTATGTAAAATGAAATTATCATTTTACTTTTGTAATCTTTCCATTTTTTAATTTATATAATTTGGAAATATGTTAAGAGCTTAAAAGTCCAAGATTATTATAGCTGCATGGTGAATTGTTCCTTTTATCATCATATAGTAACCCTCTTTATTCCTATTGTCTAATTTGATACTAATTTGTCTATTTTAGCTTTCTTTGCATTAGTGTATGCCTTTTATATCTTTTCAAACATTTTATGACATTTTGGTTTTGAGATGCAATAGATTTAAAATGAATATAGTAGGATTACATATTTTCATTCAGTTTACTAATGTATTTACTTTTACTACCTTATGTGTTCTATTTAGTCTTTTAATGGAGCGGGAGGTGCTTTTCCGCTCTTCTTTGATCACAGTTTCTTCACTCCCTTTTCTTCTATTCACTGATTAGAAGAAATCATTTTATTTCTCTGCTTCCAATGGACATCCTTGAATTTTTAACAGAAATATTTGAACTGGGGAAGTCATTATCTTTACCCTTGTCCTGAATATTAAAAGAACCTTAGAATCCATCTTCCTTGAATTTGAATGTCTAACATTACATTCAACTTTATTTTTTAAACCTTCCAAATTAGTCAAAATTATTACTTTTTTAGTAAATATTTATTTGGATTATCTATATATTTAGAAATTTCTTTGCTTATAATTATTTTTTATAACTGAATACTTTCTAGGTATATTTTCCTTCCTGGTATATATCTTTAAAATTCTTTTTAAAAAGATCTTTAAAAACTTATAGGTCCTTGGAGCTCTGTTTATAATTCATCATAAATGAAACAGCTCTGGTGTAATTAAAGTGTATAAAAAAGAAAATCTATCAATTTTTTACAGAAAGCAATATGAAAAACGTACCACAAAAGAACTCAACAGTATTGATTCACAAAAGATAAGGAAAGTCCAAAGAAGGAAATTTATCTTCAATAGAGGTGGCAGTTGAAAAAAAAAAAAAACTTAAAGAATCAGTAAGTTTGTGACTAAAGAGGAAAAGAGAGTGACAGAAATTCCTTGGAAGAGGAAATGCACAGACATATTCAGAAATCAGCCATATGAATATCACTTAAAGTAATTATCGAAGAATAAGGAGAGATAAGACTATAAAATGATATGAAAGTATGAGAGTAGACATCTTTAAATCCAAGCTAAAGGACATATATAATTAATCTAGAAAGCTATGGGGAGCTGTTGAAGGTTTTAGAGAAGTGGGGTGGCTCAACTGGCTATTTCTTTTGAAAAGACCAATTTGATTCCAGAGATATGATGAATCAAAAAGAGAAAGAAGGGTAGATACCACTTAAAAGGTTACCCGGATTGTATAATCAAGAAATAATGAGAGCCTGAACCATAAAACAACAATCTTAGGATTAAAAAGGGGAAGTGAATTAAGAGGTATTGCGGCATTGAATTTCTACACAAACTTTTTGTTCTTTGAGTCCTTGTAGGTCTTCTGACTCCTGCCAATGGGTTTTCTATCTTGTCTAATGTCCAGTAACTGTGTTTTCCTGGTTTTCATCAAACTGGTTTCTTGCACACAGTCAGCCCCTACTCTGAAAGAGAAATAGGACTCTGGTTTGCCTTCCCAGCTCTGACTCTCAGCCTAACTCTGGTCCCTGAGAATTCTCCACCCTTAAGTTTGGATTCCCTGAGCCACTCGCACACAACCAGACAGTGAATCATAAAAGAATTGGGGAAGTTAAAAATAAGCCAAAAGGAAGAAATGGGAGGAAAATAGGTGGGAATGATAATAGGAAAAAAAATATTTTGGAGGTTTATGCATCTTGCACTCACTTAGGTACAGGGTCTGTAAACCTCCACATGTATAAATTTGACCTTTACTAAAAGATGCTGATGTCTGATTAATACAACTTTCTGTGCCTATGTTAATCAGGAGGCTTCTCTTAAGCAGGGCTTATAGTGGAAAGTGTCCATAAGCTTCAGAGAATGGATGCTTTCCATGATCACATTAAGTTCTTTTTCAGAGTCATTAACACTCAACCACAGAGTGCTAATCAGACGTTCCCCTTGACCTCTCCCGAGGTGAGCAGACTGTGAAGCCAGAATAATTTTTAAACCAATTAGGATCTTTCTGCTTGGGATTTTATAAGTGGTAATAAAGAAAGCCGTCATTTCATATAAGCCTTGTGGTAAGTTTTCCTAAAACATTTTTAAAGTAATTGTGACAAATCATCCAAAAGAAATCCCTTCCTGTCAATGGAAATGGCTGGTAGAGTTTATTTTCTTGAAATTTAACATTACCTTTTATCTAAGTCACATGGATCGATTAAAAGGACAGGTGTAAGCCTTAATCCATTTATTTAGCCTATGAATTTCATAGGTAACAGAATAAATATTCATAATACCCATATATTACATTTTGATCATAAGATGGTTTTTACCTCCTATAGGAAAACCATGTTTTCTGCTCTTAGGCATATTTAATTTGATCAGTCTCAATGCTGGCAAATTATATATATTCCTTTACCTATAGTCATAATTTTTGTCTTAGATATTGTAATAAACCTCCAAAATCAGAGTTCTTCCACACACCAAACCTGGTAATGCTTCTAGAAGGTAAGGTATCCAGGCTCTACATCTAAAGAAAGATATGAACACCAGACTTATGATCAAAATACGGGCATGGAAATAACATATTATTTAAAAAGAACCTCCAAAACATTAAAAAAAACAACACAGGCAAAAAAAATAATAACCTGGACGTCATCAAAATTTTTTTGTGCATTAAAGTACACTACAGAGTGAAAAGGTAAAGCACAGAATGGGGTATGCATAGAGCATACGGAAATGCCAAATTTTTTACCATGGAACACCTTTTACCCTCTCACAATAATTTTCTCCTACATCAAAATTTTCCCAATTGCAATTTAAATATAATACAATTAACCTGTTTTATAAATCACTATTGGTTATAATGTAACTAAAATGCATCGGAGAGGATAGAAGGAAGAACTATGGTGCTTGCAACTCAGCTTGCAATTCACAGTTAACTTTAGTTTAAGTAACGGATGATGAAAGTGATTGTTAAAAGAATGAAAAATAATAGTGCCCATTAGGGTAGGAAAACAAAAATCAATACTATCAAGCAAGTGCCAGATGTAAACTCCAGATAAGCTCAGTGATGCTCAGCTTTTATAGCTATACATTCATTTTCTTAAATTTCAGCGATATAACTTTGTTACTATGAGTCTCTAGCTCCTAACCCATTTTTTCCCACTGAAACTATTACTTATGTCAAATACCAGTTTTCTTATATGAAGCTCGATTTCTTCATGGTCCATTCTCGGCATGGCCTTACATTACACTCAAGGAAAGAATAGTCCTGACAGTTGAAAAATCATAAAAAAAAATAACTATAGCTTTATTAAAATCACCAAAGGAGTATTCCATTTATAACATACAGGACTTCCTAAAATTCTTTTCCACCATCTCATCTCGGTTTTGCTCTTTCATAGCATGTACTCTTCTCGTGTCTCTTTTTCCATTTCTACAAACTCCCGAATATTCCCCAGCCCCTAATCCCAGCAGACTCGCTCCTTTCATTCCTCCTGTCTGTTCTGTTGTCTTCTGTCAGCAACACTATTCTTTCCAGTGTAAATCAAACTTTCAGGCCTCACCAGTGTTTTTTCTCTTAACCCATTACTTCCATTTAAACAATTACCAGTCCACTGCTGAATGAGTCTGAGTAAAAAAGGTTAATATCCATTTTTCTTTAGCACCATAACTAGCATGTTTCTCATACCAGATCAGATTGACGCTATATAATATTCTTAATGTAATAAAATCATAGAAATAGACATCCAATTAGTAGTTGTCAGGGCTTAAGGAAAAAGTGAGGGTGGGAGGGAAGGGGGTGTGGCTATAAAAGGGCAATATGTATGTATGTTAGAAGTTTAAGTATTAAAATGCTACCACGTACTGCCATTTGCAACAACATGGACAGACCTTGAGATAATCATACTGAGTGAAATAAACCAGATAGAAAAGTTGAAAATCACATGCTATCACTTATATGTGGGATATAAACCTAAAGCGACAAATGAACAGGACAAATGAACAGAGACTCATGGACATGGACAACAGCCTAGTGGTTACTGGGGGGAAAACTTTTAAATCATTTCTTCAATTAAAAAATAATTTTAAAAAATATTTAAGAATAAAAAAATAAAAAATAAAATAAAATAAAATGCTACCATACTTTTAGCTGACTATAAACAATATTTCAGATTTAAATATTTGCAAAAGTTATGAGAAGATGGATGGGCTACAAAGCATCTTTGCTTTAGGCCTCAGGATCCTATAAACATTAAGAGTAGAATGGCGCCCACATTCAGTACACGTGTGTGACTGTGTTTCTACTATAAATGTGCCTGGCAGTCTACAGAATCCATTTAGACCTCACAGAAATGCTGAGAGGTGGCTATTTTAACCTTATTTTACCAATGAGAAAACTGGGGCAAAATGTTATCTGCCCACAGGCCCCTGTCACGGGCAATTTCCAAAGTCTAGTCTCTCAGACAACTCCCAGCCACTCGTTATTACCGCACTGCCTCAGAGACCTCACCATGACCAAGATAATGAAGAGATGGCTCAGGAAACCACAGTGTTCAGATTCTCCTCCAAATGCACTTAATTCCTCCAAAAAGGTACTCCTGCTAAGGCCCCTTAGCAGAAAAGAACACAGGTTACTTAACTCCACAGGAGTTACTGGGTCAGAATCAGGTGAAATCACGAACTGCTTTGTCTGAAAAGGCAGTGGATCCTTTCAGGGAGCCATTGGACCAACTATAATCCAGCCCTCTACTGGCTCCTCGGACCAACTATGAGGTCTGGAGATCACTACTGTGCTACCCAGTCAGCCAGTTCCTGATCTGGCTCCTAGTCATCCCAGAAACTACCTGGGACTAATTACCCTGCCCCTGCCATTGCTCTGCTAGGACATCATGGCATCTGTTCATGAGATGGCCGAAGTTGGAAAACTGAAGATGCTAGCGGCTCAGAGGCAGAGCTTTGGAGTCAAAGCTCTCCTATGTCTATGACACTGCCAGCTACCCATTGCTCCTATTTTTAGCATTGCTAAGCATTAGTTTTCTCATTAGAAAAATGAGAATAATATACTGATCTCACAGGATGGTTGCAAGGATGAACTTGAGGAATGTGGCATGCATAGCAGGGTGCCTGGCACACAGTTAGTACTAGATAAATGAAGCCCATTATGATTACTTTTGTTGTATCTAACCCAGTGCTGTCCAATAGAACCTTCTATGAAGTTGGAAATGTTCTCTGTCTGTGCCCCCCTACACTGTAGGCACTGGCCACATGTAGCTACTGAAAATGTGGCTTGAAATGTGGCTAGTGTGACTAAGGAACTGAATTTTTGAATTTAATCTAAATTTAAATAGCTACACATAGCTTGTGGCTACCATATGGGACAACACAAGTATAACCCTCAGTAATCAGGCCGTTGGCTCACATTAAATAAAATAAAAATTGTAACTATCAACCTAAATGATTAGAATGGCATCATAAATGAAGTGAGAAAAATATCATCTTTCTAATAAAGGTTTAATTTTAGAATAATAACGAGGAAGCACTGCTTTATATAGAGGCTACATTTGTGGTAGGCTTAGAATTAGATTTAGAACAGGTTAGAAATATATTTTTTGAAAACTTTAAGAAGGTAAGAATAAAAGTGTAGCATTACTCATCTCTTCTCACCTCACTTTACTCTGAGTTTTGTAGATTGACTATAACTTGTCAATATTTACTTTTATAGCTGCCTTCCCTCAGCTTCCTTCAAAAAACGTTTTTGTCTTATGTGCCTTTGTACCTCTTAGCACTCAGCACAGAACAAAAGTTTGTTAAATAACTTAATGACATAGAAAGGTGAGGAAGACACGCTTCTTTGCAGTGTTTCCTAGAATCAAGCTTGGAGAGGCACAACCATTCAAAGTAGAAACCTCATATTTAGAGTCCATTCCTGCTCTGTTTTAGAAAAGTCCATTTATCAAGGATATTTGCGAAGATTTCCATTCATATACTCACCTCATATTCAACCATGACTCTCAGTCACTGAATCAGTATAGGATTATATTACACTAGCAAAAGGTTTCCATATGTTTTTATTATTCCTTTAATTCTGAGAGCCCTGTAGGGTGGTCTTAGGCCACACAGTAACAAATTATGAACATTACTTACTTAAATGCTATGGGAAGAAAACAAATATTTGAGGGACTTTTTCTTTTTGCAGGGAGAGAAGGGGCTGTGTGTTTGTGTTTGGTATAGATCTTGGATAAAAAGGTACTCACTATATGGCTTTATAGTATAGATTCTACCTCATTGCCATAAGAGGAAGTCACCTCACAACAAAGGGTGACCTATCATAGAAGGTCACTCCCTGTGTTTCCAGTTCACAAGCCTAAGTCCTTCCCCACCTCTTCCATGAAGCCCGCCTGGGTACCCAGCCTCAGCCTTTCTTGGTTCCTCCAGAGCCCCGTGTTTGTTCCTTCTTCCAACATGTATCATTTCTAGAGTTCTTTGAATATACGTGCCAATGAAAGTTCCTGAGGCCATGAAAACCATTCAACCTCTGCAATTCTTGCAGCCCTCAGCACACCTATTTCAATAAATATTTCTCAGATGACCGAGAAAATTAGGAAGCACCTCACTCATCCAGCTGTAACTTATCCCGAAGCATTGGAGACCTATGTGGCTATTCACAGGTTTAAATTTCTTTAAGGTTTTCATAAATAGGGTAGAAAACAAAGATTTTCCATTAAAGGAAATACATAAAAGATGAGGAAAATAGACAGGGACAAGAGGATAGAATGCTAGACAGAGTCAACCAGACAATAACTTTGTAGCATCGCATTACTGGTTCTGCTCTTTGCTCTTTCCTCCAAGCCTTGACCATCACCTATTCCCCATAAGATGATGGTCCAAACAGGGGAGGGGGAAGGGCTAAGCAATTCCATGCAAATGTGGTCAGGGTCTCCATGACTTCACCCATCTCTCTATCCTGACATTCAGAAGCCCTGCTAATAAAGTCTCCATTAAGCACAGAAGCCCTCACAATCGGACGGATTCCTCCCCTACCACCACCGCCTTGCTCTTTTCCTTGTCCTGCATCAGTACCACCCATCAGGACCTGAGGTCCCTGCACGTGCCAGCACTGTTTCAAGCCCTTGGGAAGGGCACAGGACTTAATATTCCCTATTCTGCTTTCCCAGAGCTGTTTTGCCTCCTGATTATAAACATTAACAATTAAATAGACATTTCCTAAGGACTTTTTTCCAACTGGCTGTTTCCATGTGATGCTCCAGAAGACACATGTCAGCCCTGAGGGAAATCTAGCCAAGCAGATCCTCAGAGGTAAGGAGGTCCAAGCTCAGGTGACTCACCCAGCCCCCTGGAGCTCACTTGTCTGAAAGTGTTCCATCCTCTCTCACCACTCTGACTTCCGCCTTTATGTGGATGCCTTTCAAGACAAGGTGCTATCATAATGAGGTATCTGCTGCAGTAAAGAAAATTAGTTTGTTTAAATGTTTGGAAATCTTGAAAGCATATTTTTTAACATGTTCTGATGTGAAGTGCATCATCAGTATGAAATAGGGCATGGGAACCAGAGATGTCACAGAGCAGGTTACTGCAACACTTGTCCACGTTTTGGTTACTATGTGACACTGCTTATTCCTGAATCAGCCTCAGTAAGAACCTTGTCAGTTAATTCTCAGAAATCACTTTAGACTTTCAAGTGGCACACCACTCTTACTGAGTCACGGAAAGCCTCCAATTACTAATTATGTCCTCCTAAGGTCTTGAGGTTTATCATAAACAGGCAACTCAAGGGGTCAGAGAGTTCTGAACATGATCAGAACAGATGTTGGCTTGGGCTGTGGTCATCTGAAAACTTTCCTGGAAATGGAGGATCTGCTGCCAAAGATGCTAACTGACACTGCTAACAAGCTGACCCTGGCTGTTGGTGTGAGGCCTCAGTTCCTCTACACAAGGCCCTCTCCACAGAGCTGCTTGAGTGTCCTCACAGTATGGTAACTGGCTTTCCCCACTGTGAGCAATCCAAGAGAACAAGATTAACACTGAAATTTCCTTTATGACCTAATCTCAGAAGTCACACTGTCTTCTCTGTTATATTGTATTGGTCACACAGACCAGCCTTGATTCTATGTAGGAGGATACTATAAAAGGTGTGAACACCAGGAGACAAAAATCATTGGGAGCCATCCTGGAGGATGGCTACCACAACAACTAATACACTAAGTGGAGACCTAAGTAATTTTCCCCCTCTCTTAGTTATCAACCCCATTCCTTTCTTTCTCGCTCTAAGTTAACTCTACCTCTTAAGCTTTTTGAGACTGACATCATTTACTTTGAGTTCTCTCCTCTCATTTGTCTCCACCTAGAAATTATTTCTTCAAACTTTATTTCCCTCCCACCTACTCTCAATGGCTATTCCATCTATTGGTCTCATGGTGTCATTCCCAAACAAACACTATAAAACCCGCTCCACTATTCACTCTTCTCTCCTGCATCTTCAAGGTCTGTGTCTCTGTTAGAGTCTATCATTTTGTCTACAAACATGTTCCGGTTTCCCTTATACTGAAACCAGAATCTCTAGGCCAGAACCATCTAACACACAGTTCTAGGCATGTCACTTTCCTGCTTAGTAACATTCATTGCTTCCTTATTATCAACCAAACAGGGCTGAGTCTGCCAAGTAGAGCTTCTGTAGAATTTTCTAACTTGCTATTTTTTTCTGACCTTGCAGCATTCCATCCCCTAGCAAAACTGAACCAGTTGCTCTTCTCTAGATACAATATACATGAAAATACATTCAACTCAGAAAATAAAAAATCTAAGACTGATGTAAACATGCAAAAAACAAACAAAAACTGTTTCCTTAACAAGATATGTAGAGGTGGGTAGTTCTAAGCTTCAATTAGCAACTCAATGATGTAAATGCCCTAGACCCTTTCCATGCTCTACCATCAGTGTGCTAGTGTTTTGTTCTCATATTTATTGTCTTGTGGTCAAAAAAAAAAAAAAAAGCTACTACAGCTCCAGACATCAATCTTCATACCAGCATGCTAAATAGGAAGGGAGCAGTTAGAAAAGAGGCTTTCCTTTCATCTCTCTCAACCTCCATTTCCTTGTCTCCAAAATGAAGATAATCACAGTATTTACTCACAGCATTTTGTTATGATTGAGGAACATGATGTATTAGAAATGTGATCACAACATTGACCACATAGTGGGAAGCAAATAATAGCTAGCATTATATTTGTTTGTTTAATTGCTATTAATGGTCTTACTCATCACTCCAATATCCTAGAAAAGATAACTCAATAAAGAATCAAGTCTCTAAACTCAGTAGTAAGTACCGACAGTTCTGCCAAAAATAAATATATGGTATTATATAAACATATTATACATATACATATAAACAAATATAAATATGCACACACCCTCGATAAAGGTACTGTAACATCACCTAAATAAAATGTTATAAAGGCCAAATGACCTGAATTAAATGAGAAGAAGAGGCATTATTGGAAGGCTGAAGCAATAGCTACTAAATCCCAAGGACAGAGTAAAATCAAGCTTCAAGAAAATTGGTATGAAGAACTAGGAAGTCAGAAACTGAAGTCTCTATCTCTCAGGAACCACACAGTCTTTCAACTCTGCCTCTCCCTTCTATCTTCTCCTACGCCCACTATGCTTTCTCATTTTCTTCATTTAGTTATGTGACAGAGACTAGAATCTCTGAGTTCAATTCCAATTTCCAAGAAGAAGAATCTGGTCAAAATATTTTGTCCAATCCTAATCCAATTTTCTCTGACGGGAGAGGGGGGGAAACAATCACATGATCTACAGCCCACTCATCAGGGCATGAGGCAGCAGACTGTCTTTTAAGAAGGTTATGTAGGAACAAAGATGAAATCATTGGTGGAAGAGTTGACTAGCCTCTCTGGTACAAACTCTGGGCAATGAAAACCATTACCATTTTGATTCAAGTCAGCAAAATGAACCACGTATCCAAGCCAGAGTCAAAGAGCTTGAATTGAAATTGGTACCTTTTTCAAAGAAATAAAAATAAATCTGTTCATTATATGGACATACAACGAGCAGCCACTTTGAATAGAGGAAGGGCAACAAATATCTATATGTGCACACGCACACAAATCAATTGTGAATAATGCTGACTAATGACCAAATCAGGGAAGAAAGTTACCAAAAATTGCTTTAATGTTTAGATTTTTACTCTCAAAATAGGTTGAGTAATTAAGCTCTTCTTTGAATTACAGGAGCCCTGCATTTCATAGGAGGAAGCCAATTTCAACACATATTTTCATGTAGATTCAGAATAAGCCCTCTGCACTTTATCGTTGGCCAGATCCTTCCAGTAACTATATCTGCTCTAAATCCTTCACTATCGACCAAAAAGAATTCTAGAAAATAAGCTCTTGCTTTCAGAATTGCTGAGAACCTGTTTAGAGAGGGAAGTTCCATTCCTTGCCAAATTACTTATTCTAGTTGTTCCTAAGGCATAATCTCCTCAATCTTTTAATAAAATATTGTCATTTCTTTGGTCTCTGAATCAAACCAATGGATTCTCTGTGTTATAAAATAAGAATGAGCAGAAACAATTATTCATCAGATAAAATTCTAATGCTAAATGACATAGTCAAGGGCCAGCCACATCACAGCTTTTTACTTTTAACTTTGCTTCTAACAACTTAGTGTAATATTTAGATAAAATTGTCTATAGGCTAAATGGCATCCCTCCAAAGTTCATATGTTGAAGTCCTAACCCCCAATACCTTAAAATGTGACTGTATTTGGAGAAAGGGCCTTTAAAGAGATGATTGCATTAAGTGAGACTATTATGGTGGGCTGTAATCCAATCTGACTAGCATCCTTATAAAGAGAGAAAATTTGGACACTTGTGCACACAGGAAAGACTATGTGAGGACATAGGGAAAAGGCAGCCATCTGTAAGCCAAGGAGAGAGGCCGCAGAGAAAAACAATCCTGCCGATACCTTGATCTTAGACTTCTATTCTCCAGGACTGTGAAAAAATAAACCTCTGATGTTTAATCCACCCAGTCTGTTGTGTTTTGTTATGGCAGCTCTAGCAAACCAACTAGATGCATGTTTTGTTTATTAAACAAGTGGAAACTTAAAAACACAGTTCAACAATTATTAGTTGCCTCTAATATTTTGTGGAATAAGGCAAGGAATCAATAAATGAATTATTGAGAGCCTACTACATGTCCAGCACTTTGGCAGATGATTAGAACACAGAGATGAATGAGAAGTCATCATGCCCATCAGGGCTTCAATATCTTGCAAGGGAGTCAAACTCATGGCTTCAGTGCCTAGTAGAGGTATGTGCAAGGTACACACTCATCTCTTTTGAGGAGAAGAGTGTGTGTTTCTGCTGAACACATAGAACAATAACAGATAAGGGGACATGAGGCAACAACACACCACAGTTTAGGGAGGAAAGCAACCTTTTTATTTGTGATATTTTAAAATTATTTCTGAGTAATAGTAGTCTTAAATAGCAGATAAATCCCTAATTTACTTCTCAGAAACAGCTCAAAACTGCCTATACTAAACGAAAATGAGATAGACATTTGATAACAATTAAATTGGAAATACTAAAAATCCAATCTGACTAGTTCCACTTAAGGCTCCTTTTATATCCAAATTTATCCTGTTGATGCTTCATGATATAATCCTCTCTGAAACTAGATATTTTTCAAGGTCATATAGTCAAGGAACTTTCAAGAGACATCTTAGTGGTCAAACTAGTCATTTTATAATATTTGCACTTTTATCATTTTTACTCCCAAACTATGTACTTCACATTCAGTGAAGCATAATTCTACTTTCAATCATATATTTGTCCAACTCTATGAGCCAAACCATGAATTTAAGGGCATGAACACATCTAAAGAAAACACCACTATTTTTAGCCATCTGTGTGCCCTTCAAAGACAACACATCTAGAGAAATAGAGTAGCACTGGTCTGGACAAGAATTCAAGTCAGGCTCTGAAACTCCCACAGAAGTCAGTGATTCTATCTGCCTTTGGTACCGTAGCTGAAGAATAAGGCATTTGCTTTAACCTAAAGAACAGAATACCTGCACCACAAGTACTTATTTCAGAATTCAGTCAAGAATTGACTATCACTCTGCACTTGCCAAAAGCCTATTAAGGCAAAGTGTATTTGAAGGAGATTCTATTGAACATGTTAATTATCTAAGTTCTAAACCTTAACTCACTTAAAGTTATTAGAAAAAAAAGAATCCCTCAACTATCTCACTCTCCCTTGCACAAATGACCCAATGCTACAGTCTAACATTTTGCTTTTGTACAAGAAACCAGTTTACAATATATGCCTTTCACAAAACTCTACTATGAATATGCTGTTGCCTGTGGTATTCAATAGCTATTATATAAGGAGCTTCATAGTCTACACAATAAATTCCTTTCGTATTGTACAAAATAAAATGAGAAACGTAAGATTGTGTTTGTATTTTTCATTCCTCTCTAGAGCTCATTCTGTTAAAATAGGAGTTTTCCTAGGGTTAGGCCCTAACTCCCTTTTCTGAGACTTCGCCTAGTTCCCAATGTCAATTGCCTAAGTCAATGGCCCCAACTTCCCCAACCACAACCAGCTCCGACTCTAGACTACCAATGTCCAACAGAACTTTCTGTGATGATGATAATGTTCTAATGTGTGGTGTCCAACGTGGCAATTACTAGTCCCACGGGACTATGGAGCACATAATTTAAATTTAAATATGATGGCTAGTGGCTACCATATTAAATAGCGCAGCTCTAGACTTCCACTTGTAGCTACTTGTGGAAAGACTTGATCCCGTGCCCATCAGAACTCCAAGACTAATATGCCCAACTAAAGATGTTCAGTTTCTGCCCCAAAAAGCCTCTCCTTCATTTGCTTCTCTTGTTCATCCAAACTATTGGGAGTAAAGATATTTTCAATGCCCCCATTTTCCCCACATCCAGTTTGCCTACTATACTGACTACACAGTCATCCTTCTGATCAAGGCAGATAAATTCATTTAAGAAACTAATTAATACTTTAGAATAAATGCGCACAGCAACAAACTAATGTGTTTTCATTGGTATTTTAATTATACCACTCCATCCTAGAAACATTAGCCAGTATTCAATATTGCATCAGTATAAGATGAATTATATGGTCTGTATTGAACAGAGAGGGGAATCCAAAGGAGAAATCTGTGATACGTAGGAAGGGGGAAAGATGTCAAGGTTAGGCAGTAAAAACAACATGAGTTATTTAACTCAAGAAAAACTACAGATCAGTTGAGGTGAGAGGAGCAGAGGGAGAATGAGGAAGAGGAAAGGAAGGAAAAGAGACAGCAGATAGAATTCTTTTAATTGGTAAGATGAGAAAGGTCTTACTGGGAGTTTAACAAAGTAAAGTTAAGGTCTCAGTGAAGACTGAAACTCTGCCAGGCCACTCCTGACTGCTCTGGGTAGTGACTTGCATCTTACAGTAACTACTTTATAACAAGAAAAAATAGATAAATGGTAGAGGAGAAATTACACTTGGTCTAGAGTAACATTGTCTAATAGAAATATAGTGCAAGCCACATGTAGTTTTATATTTTTTGATAGACTCATTTAAAAACTAAAAATTAGAGAAATTTATTTTTTAATGTATGTAATGTAATCCAATATATCTAAAATATGATTTCCACATGTAATCAATATTTTTTAAAGTTTTTATAAGATAATTTACCATTTCATAGTAAGCCTTTGAAATCTGGTCTGTTTTACACTTAAAATGCATCTCAGTTTGGGCACTAAATTTTCATTGGAAATACTTAATATGTATTCAAATTTCATAAAATTAGCAGTCAAAAAATAGATTCACATAGGTACCATGTTGTCCAAATATTCATAAAATATTTCCAAAACTGAATTATCAGTTTTAAATTAAAATCAAATAAAATTTAAAATTTCTTTCCTTGGTCACACTAAACACATTTCAAGTGTCCAATAGCCACACATAGCTAGTGGCTTCTGTATGGGGCAGAACAAGCCTAGAGCTTGCACCACTTTAAGAAAGTTGTGCTGTAGACAAAGACTGCATGATAAAAGAGAATTGAGCAAAACAAGAGTTAATTTGAGAATACACACTTGAGAGACTTCTGGGTATTACAAACCTATTTTTTCTCACCACTGACTCTTTCCAGGCCAACGGAAGTGATAAATCATGTGGTTACAGATCCATGGTGTCTCACTGCTCTCCACCCACTGGCCTCACTGAAGGGAACAATGGCCTGGGAAATAGAAGCAGCTCCTCTCTTGCAAACTGTTCCACCCCGTGGGTGGGGGATAATGGGAGCAGAGCAAGGAGACAGGAAACTGAAGCAGATGCACATCCTTGAGCTGTGAGTCCAAAAAGTTGTTTGTTTGTTTGTTTGTTGCATTTAAGCATCATACTGCTATCCAATTAGAAAAAATACATTAGAAGAAATGTCATATCAACATCAAATAATCTTTGCAGATTTTAAGATTCATACTAACTGAAAATAGCAGCCTGTTAGCTACCAAAGGAATGGAATTTTTGTCTGTTTTAATCACTGCTGTATTTTTAGAACCTAGAATGTAGGCTCATAACAGGAGATTAACAATTATTTATTTAGCAAACAAATTAACAAAGAGCTCAATAGCTTTTCACATAATAGCAAAATACCAGAGTCATGTTCTGAATCTTCTGTTCATTCACTTTTCTCAATAAATATTTTTAAGTATTTACTATGTCAATCACTGTTATATACTATGCATTATTATGCAGAAATAATAAACACAAAAAGGACTGAAGGAAAAGGAGGAATATCTTTATGAAATACTTTCACAATAAAAAAAATTGTTTTCACATCATTTAAAAGATCTACTTGACTAATAGTGGCTTTACTTTCCTCGATATTGTATCAAACGTTAAATTGCAATTTAATCAGAAGCCACAGGATGCCAACTAACTCTTAAAACCATACACAAGCTCCATCAACAGAGATAAACATTCCCCCTTCCAAAAAAATAGTACTACGGATTTGACTCTATCTGGTTTCATTTGCCATGCCCTAATTAGGCATCTCATTTAAATTCTCTTTCCAAGTTCATTTGGGAGTTTTCCTATCATCCCGTGCTTAGCCAAAGTGATTTTTTTTCTATTTTGAGGATTTCAGACCATACTAATCACGGACACACTTCCAAAACGTATAAGAATTAGAGAAAGAAGTGGACTGCTTACTTCTCGCCTGTGACCCAGAGCTCGCATTAATTGGCTGTAGCCAGGGTCCTCAGTAGTCTCAGAGCCCCGTGATCACCGATTAGCAATGGCAAGGGCATCCAGCAGCACGCGGGGGAATGGGTCTTCTGGCAAAAAAATCAGGGATGCCTGTAATTTAGAATGAGTCAAGTGCTGCCAGCATTTTTGAAAGAGATGGTGTCTGACTACACTATGAAGCCTGTCCCAAAGGAAGCCAAGTCTGTGCACACAATGCCAGGATCTTGAAAACCAGCCTCACTCTCACCATCTGCATAGCCTTTTCTTACCTACCTTTAGTGTATTCTGTTCTTCAATGCTCCCCTTTCGTTTCCTCCATCAATTACTGTGCCAGAGTTGACAAACCTCCAGTTGAGGCTTGGATGATTTTCAGATGGCTATTCATATTAAGAGGATGCTAAACTGCAGACAGGAAAAGAGTTGGAACAACCAGAGAGAGGTAGCTGAGGAGCCAGGATTTGATATGTGGATGAACCCAAGGCGAGTGGGGCTAGCTCTGTCCTGCTTCCTTCTCGTTCATGCCCAGGAACTGAAGAAGAAAGGAAGCACAAGAATGATAGCCATTCATGGGAGAGATTGGTTGGGTGTCCACTGGTCTGTCCTGATGTAATCAGCAGCGTGTGTGCGCATACACACACACACATTGAAATATTGAGGAGAGCCAGCACTCTTGGCCTCTCCAAGTTAATCATTTCCAGCCAGTGTTTCCAGGATAAGTCTATTTCAGGAAAACCAAAGAACAATAAAATCTTCAGTCATTACAGCATGTGTCCAGTTTTGAGATTGGAATTAATGGTCATTATGTTACCTGAAACTCTCTGGGTCCCAGAATGTTGTCCTTGTAAACCTCATTATTACCTGAGGCCATCATTAGACTAAAAATTGTTGACAATAAAAGACAAGTTAAAACTGGACTCCCCTGGAGAAAAATCCCATTTAATCATGGAGCTCCACAGATTATTCCTTCATAACCTCATGGATGCAATTTTCTGGGCAGGGCAGGCAAAACAAGGCAACAGCTGAACAGGTGAGCAATACATGCTTGATTCATCAACTATCCACCTGGGTAAATATACATATCAGTTGTAATTTGCATCAAGTCTCCCTTTGGATCTCAGAGTAGTGCCTTTCATGTACTATATTTACTGTGAGGCTCACAAGTCTGACATTCCCACTGAGTTATATAGGCTTTATATTATATTAATTTAAAAGTCTGCCTTTCTAGGTTGTCCAAATTTCTTAAAGTCAGTGAGCCTATCGAGGCTGAGTTATTTTGGTTGAGTACTTTTGTGAAATCAGTGTTTTAATTTGCACTAATACTTTTCCTCGTGGTTAAACATCTGGACAGCTCTAAGAAGACTGCAAATATCCACAGGTTCTTCTTCTTCAGGCTCTTTGTGGACTGAACAGTTTCAGATGGCCCAGCATAGGCATTCAATACTTGTGTAGGTGAAATAGACACAAGGGCACAAGAACCCCTTACTCCAATGGGAGGAACTCCGCATCTTATTTTACAAACCACATCCCACCAAGCTGGAAGAATTACAGTCTTCCGAGGAACCAGGATTAAAATTCACCTTGGTAGCCATACTTATTGAATTGGTCATGAAAAGTGCAATGGGTTTAGCTGTCATGAATCTGACAAGGTTCTATGCAAATTCAAATATTCTCCCAGTGCTGTACATGTCAGCTGTGCTCTCCTATATTCAGTTTGGCAAGCTTCTATTCTCTGCAGAAATTCCTCTAGGTGTGCCAGCATCTATCCTGCATATTACATTTCTTCTTCAGGTCTTATGGCTATAAATAAAGAGGTGGTTATATTGTTATTCTATAGCTTTTTTCTTAAAAGGAACCCAAGGCTCTGAATAAACACGTAGCCTGGATGGGGGGAAAAAAGGAATAAATTACTCTTTGAAGAGGAACATTAATTCTTTCAACTTTCTTATGTGTCATTTAACAAATTATCCATTTCAAGGCACTAAATGGTTCTCCAGTGGCCAGGCTGAATTAACAGCCCTGTAAGTAGCAACCTTGTACTAATGACATTTGTTATATATTGCCAATCCTTCATAATTTTGAGAAAAAGAAGCAGACAAAGCCAATCCTACAAAGATAAAGACTAAAAGATCACCTACTCATTGGTCTCAGCAGCCGAATCAGTGACTCACCCCTCCTACCTGAAATAAAATCCAATACAATCATCCAACAAGTATGTATTTATTGAAGACCCTGCATGTGCCAGGTTTATCTTCTCCACAGGTCACTGGGAAATCTACATAACCAGAGAGGGTGGGCAGAGTTTTAGCTTTCTTCTTTTCATACTTTAATTGACAGGAGAGCTTGAACCTAAAGAGCGGATTATGGTGTAAGTAGAAAGGAGCTAACATTACTAAATGCCTCCAAAAAGTCTCACTTATTTATTACAACAATCGGGAAATAAATTAATTATGTTTATAATTTTATAATTAGCAAAACTTTGACTCTGAGAGGTTAAATATAACCGGCCTAAAACATGCACAGCTAGTATATGGCACAATCCAAATTTAACTTATATCTGTCTCACTTTTGAGCAAGGTTGAGCCTTATTTGCTTACAAGCTACATATGAATTAATAATAGGTTACAGATGCTAAACAAAATAATGTGATTTTTGGCTTCAGTGATTAAAAGCTTAGTGTTCAGATCAAGGAAGTAGAGTTCTCAGATCATGGGACATTTCAGCCCTTTTATTCTGAAACTCAGCAGAACATATCCAGAATATAAAGTCAGTTCTAAACATCAAATTTTTATAGGATTTTGATACTCAGAAATGTACAGAAAATGGTAACAAAGAATTAAGGGAGTTAGAAACCATGTCATAGACAAACTATTGAGAAAACAGCCTGGAAGACAAAAATGCTAAAAGGGATTACACAATAGCTGCCTGCAAGTACTTGAACCGCTGTGTTCAAAAAAAAAAAAAAAAAAAAAAGATGACCTTCCTCACAATCCCCATCCTTGAAAGGCTGGAGGATTGCAAATAAATTTGAAAGGCTGGAGGTTACAATTTAGGTATGAATTGTTGAGGACCTAGACAAATGATCAGGTGAATACATATAAGATGCGCCATCAAGAATTTATGACTGAGCAGAGGAGGGGTACTCACTGAGAATTCCAGTGTTTTGAGTCCAAAAGCGACAGCCTGGAAATAGAGTCACTGGCCATACCAACATGTCCACAGCCACTTGACTCTGCAGGGATTCCTGACAAAAGCAGTGCGTTAAAGCAGAGCTCCGTTCCAAATGCAGTGGTGGACTGACCTAGGGCTTAACACTGAGTTCGTGAAAGGACCCTGCAGCGCTTTGCCCCTGGCTGTTCCCTGTTCCAGGGATGTTCACGCCCTAGACCTCTGCATGGCTCACAGCTCTACCTCCTTCGGGCCTCTGCTTTAACACCGCCCACTTACAGGGACCTGCCTGGACCATTCTCTCCAATGTATACTCTGTTTATTTACACGCTTTATTTTTATAGCACGTTTAATTTACTGGCTGACCTCATATAAATTTTTTCCTGTCTCCCTCCCTGGGGTGCCAGTTCCATAAGGCAGCAACATTGTTTTGTTCGCTCATATAACTGTCATGCCTAGAACAGTGTCTGGCATATGGTAGACCCTCAAGGAATAAATGAATATAAAATAGATGAATTTTCTCCAAGTGTAGCTTATATCTCCTCATGGCAAATATTTCCATAACGGTCCCTCTTGATGCAAAAATTATTGAGATAGGTCATCATTTCTGTTACAGATCCATATTTTAATGCAAACACCAGCCTTGAAAATGAAAGCATCTATTGACCCAGAGTGCCAAATCTAACATTTGATTTTTCAGTACTATACCAAGGGACCATAATTAATTATTGAATTTTCAATAAAATCAATGTATAAATTATGTCATAATGATGTAGACCGAACAAAATACTACTCATATTTCTATTTTGCAGTTATATAGAATTAAACAGAAAAACAAAACAAGCACTTTTGAATTTCAAATTCAAATTTTGAAACTTGAATATTCAAATGGAAGTTTAAAAAAAATCATTGTTTATTGAACTGCTTAAATTTGGGGAACCCTAGATTAGCTAAGAAGATGTCATTTGCCCATTCAAAATTAAATGAATTAAAAAGTACTATATTTACTTGTATATAGTCCCTCAAACTGAAAAGAATAGATGATTGTTTTCCTCTGGATACCTTTTTTTCCCCAAGGCTTCATCAACAGTTTTACCCTCAAGAGGTCAGAGAAAGAGCTGCCAGCAGTTTATTTAATGAAAGGAACACAGAAGTAGGCTTAATCTTTGGGCATATCTCTTCAGCCACTCTTTCCAAGCCTCCCCAAGGAGTTACTCCGATTCCATTTCCTGGAGCTAGTCACAACTGCCACCCACAAACATTTACCTGAAGATGCTTTCTTATTCTTTTCCCAATCTGGAGATAAAATGTACACTAAGCCTAGTTATAAAGTAGCTACAGAAACCTTCAGAACACGTCCAGGGCATGACCACACCTCACCACCTGCCATCGCCCTGTCTGAACCGCCATATCTACTAGATTACTGCCGTGGCCCCCTGACTGGTGTCACTGCTTCCACCCTCGCACCTTTCATTCTAAAACAGAAGTCAGATCATGTGACACTGCTGCTCAAAACTCTGCAACAGCTCCCCAGGTACTCAGAGTGAAAGCCCAGGTCTTCACAACGGCCTACGGGCCCTTCCTTTACTTCACACACCCCATCTCCTACCACTCTGCCCCTTATCCAGTCTGTTCCAGTCCAATGAGGCTCCTTGCTGTTCCTTGAACACAGGCTTGCCTTAGGACACTGCACTGGCTGTTCCTATGGCTTGGAAAGAAGCTCTTCCCCCAGATATTAGCTTGCCCAACTCCCTCACCTTCTTGTCTTTGCTCACATGTCATCTTCTCAATAAGGCCTTCCCTAGACATCCTATTTATTATCACGACCTGCTCCCCATGCCCATCCTAGCAACCATCCACCCCCATTTTCCTTAGCATGCTGTTTTTCTACTATTCTTAGCATTTTCTATCATAATATTTTTTTTTACTTATTTTTTGTGTGTATATATTGTCCGTCTCCCTCTGTGAGAACAGGGATCATAGTTTTATTCACTCATATAGCAGAGAACCTTAAACAATACCTGGCCAATAGGAGCTCAATAAATATTTGTTTAATGAACTAATTCTAATAATACAGCACTTGCCATTAATCCACCAATCAACAAGTATGTTCTGAATACTTAGTATCTGTTCTATGTGACCTTACGCACCATGAAGGATTTTTTTTTAGCATAAAGTATCTGTCCTCCAAAAGTTTATAGTCTAGTTGGAGGGGCCACAAGGAGTCAACATTATCAAAGAGGCTAAGGATGGAGAGCACTGGTAACAACCACCTGCTATACTGGTAATGAGTCCGTGTGTTTTCATGCATTTATGCGACAGTTACTCATTGATGGTCATCTACTATAAATCAATATACTGTGCTAGCCTAGAGATATTGCAGTGAACACACAGACATGGTACCTGCCTTCTTGGGACTTACATTTGATGGGGCAATGAACCAATGAGTAAATAAACAAAATGAGGAAATAAATAAGATCTGTCATGATGAATAACAGCAGGCATACCATTACAACCACCAGATAAACGCAGGCAGGGAGGGAGCCAAGAAAATGAACATTCAGACCTTACTCTCCTCCCACCCTCCAACCTCTTACTGCTGCCCACTACTGGCCCAACTAGAACCAGAGGGTAAGGGAGTAGGGTGGAGAAGATCTGGAGGGATCTTCAAGTGGAAGATACCCAATATGAAATTGTTGTTTGTGTGTGTGTGTATATAAAAACATGTCCAAATATGCCCAAAAGAGCCCCGGGGACTCCTCCACCTTTCCTTGTAGCCTCATCCAACGCCACATCCATTGCTTCCTTTTCTCTCTCCAGTGGGTTAATCTGACTCTATTTTCACATGCATACTTTCTCTAATAAATTTCATATTTTTGAAAATTGTTATAATCATCCCTTAAGCTTTCATTAACTAGGCTCATGAATCTCAGCATTTCAACTTTTCTTTATAGATAAAATTTTTCTCTTTTAGATTTTTAGTCTTCTAAAGATCCTGTTCAATCTCTCCCTGTTTTTAATATGTAAAATAAAATATTATATACAATTTTATACCATGTATTAGTAAGTTGATAGTTGATTTGCATGAAAATAAATCTTTTCAAATTTAATTGGCATGTTAGGACTAGCCTGACTTGATTAAAAAAAAAATTTTTTTTACTGAGTGGCTCATGAAGGCAGATACTTTAAAACACCCATATTAATATGCATGGAAGATGATTTCATATTTAAATTCTCAGAAATTATCTACAAAGCTAACACATACCTCAGATTCAAAAATAATAATACCTTTTGTTTATTGAGCACTTACTATGTATCAGAAATTATGCTAACTACAGTATGTTATTTAATCCTCATAACTTGGGAAACAGATACTATTATTATCTCCATTTTAAACAAACTGAAGCACAGGAGGATTAGGTAACTTCCTCAAGGTCACACAGATATGGGGTGAAAACTGAATTCAGACTTTGCTTAACCACAGCTGAGCCCACAGTCTACCAGGAAACAAGAGCAAAGCACTGCCCAGAGGTCTGTGGCATCCAGCACATTCCTCAGCCATTTTTCCCCACCTAGAAAATCTGAAGGACACAGAACTCCGAGTAACTTATTGGTCATCCCATAATAACGATAACAGAAAATAGGTTAAAGCGATACTATGAAGTTAAAAAAAAAAAAAAAAAAAGCAAGTTAAAGGACATCTGAGAACATTATGATAATCTCATTTGTGAAAAAACAAGGATAGATGTTTATAAGATAAATATGTCCGTAGCTATATATAATAGATAAATATATGGTACATGCATATCACTGTGAGTATTAATAGATATTTCTATAGTCATAGAAAAATCTGGAAAGATAAAATTTTGTCAATACATAGAGTTAGCTGCCTCAGAAAAGTGGTCAAAAGAGGTGCAGGAGTGTTTACTTTCTACTACACTCTTCTATACCATTTCAATTATTTACCACAAACTTAAATAAGTTATCACACTAATACACTAATACCTCATAAAAAGGCAAAGGCTGAGATGGAAATAACTCCAATAATTTCATCACAAAAGGGCATTACTGGTGATCCCCAGTGTACCCCATCTAGAATTTCTTACAAGGTTATTAGTTTTAAACCCTTTGTTTCCTGCAGCTTGCTAGCTATTAAAAGTTAGCAGCCATGAAATATCTACTTCAACTTGGCTTCACTAATGCTTTTGAATAAATAATCCAATCAAGAAAATATACACAGATTATCCCGCCAGAGGCTTTAAAATCTGTGGGCATTTTAACAGCCAACAGATAGCCAACTTAACCAAACTTAACTTCACTTAACCAGTGAAGACTGATAAAGCTATAATTTAATGGCTGACTCAGATGGGAGAGGTATTAAGATAATAGTCTGATTCTTCTCCTTTTGCCAGATATGTTAATTCCAGCAGGCTGTCTACATGCTTAGATGCAAACAAGTTTAGCATCAGGCCAGGCATAAATCTATGTGGAGGTACAAATAGTACCTTGAATAGAGTCCACTATAGATACTGATATGGAACATCTTAAACCCGGATTGCCAAAGATGAGGTACTTGGACTTAAGTTTTTCACAAATGCAATGTACCAGGACTAATGCGAGGCCAAACTCTAGAGTCTAAATGAAGGTCTACAGATGGTGAAGTTCAATTCAAAATGATTAGTTATGGTAACAACTTGTTGGAGAACAAAATATATAGATACTGAATTCTCAGTATCTGTGAATAGGGAACTGGTTAAATTAAGGAGCATCATATACCGAAACACAAAGCAGGCATTGAGTTCACACAAAACATAACATAAATTAATATTCCACCTTATCATAAAAGGTGGAATAATGACATGGTTTCCTCCAATGGCCATTCAACATCAGTGTCATACACTGCAGAAGGCATAATGTTCTCATGTATTATACATATGCTACTGGTCAAGCAAGATGAGTTTGCTGCTCATGCTACATTTCCAAAACCTATTTCCCCGCCAGTCCTAAAAGCATGTGACATTCATTGTCCCATTAATTATGACCAGTATGCTCCTGCTTTGCTAAATAGCTTATATCATCTTAATTGCACAGAGTAATCTTTATGTCTCATTTCAACTAGTTCTGTTCGCTTGTTACTCTGTTGCGTGGCTCCTGAAGCAGTGGATATAGTCCTGTTTTCAAGGAAGATGCTACATAACATGGTGGTACTTGAGGATCAAATAAACTTGAATTTGAATCCAAGTTCCACCACTTACTAGTCATAGGATCTTGGACAAGGTATTGAACCTTTCTGAGACTCAGTTCTCTCATCTTTAAAGTGGGAATGACCTTACATGTAGTTTAATGCAGCAGACCCCAACTCTTTGGGTACCAGGGACCAGTGCTCCTATGAGAATCTGAAGTGAAGCTGAGGAGGTGATGCTAGCACTGAGGAGTGGCTGCAAATACAGATGAAGCTTCGCTCTCTGACCTGCTGCTTGCCCTCCCATTGTGCAGCCCAGTTCCTAACAGGCCACGGACTGGTACTGATCTGTGGCCCAGGGGTTGGAGACCCCTGGTTTAATGGAGTAAATGAAATAGTGTAAGATGACTATATAGTGCTTAGCACAGTTCGTGGCAAATAGTAAGTACTCAGAAAATAATAGTTGTTAATTCTAGACTTTCTGAACCTTCTCCATAGCATGCATTTGCCACCTTTCCATCACACCTCTGAGGATCAAGAATGTTCAAACCATTACATTGATACAGTATAAGAATCTCTTAGCCACAACTCATATTAATCTAAGTAGATGGAATTTTATTATACACACACAGAAGGTCTGAATTTTACAATAAAGAAAAAATCTCAGAACAGTGTACTCTTTTGCAGGGGGTATATAACAGTGACATAGTCACTTAGTACCAGATTTGGTTAAAATTCAAAAACTTTAAATTAAATTGACATGAAAATGTTGTTATAAGATTGCATCCGGGAAAATTCAATCAAATTAGTTTTCAATTTTCTGTGTTTTCAGGGACAGGAAACTAAATAAATAAAATTCATAGATCACACAAACAAAAGAAATCTAGTTTAAAACAACAACTTTGCCCTCTTCTAAAGCCTTTTGTCTGGGTAGTTTGCAAATGATACTGATTTCAGTTTCATCATCAGCTGAAATTGAAATAACTCCAGGAGAGGCAAGGAATGAAGAGCAAAAAAGATATTAAACAAGGTACAAGGCCAAGTATTGGAGAACGGGCAATGCTAAAGAGAGGGTGCTCAGTGGTGAGCCCCTAATTATAAGGAAGTCCCCCTCATTTCAGACAGCTCTGCAAGAAGAGGGCAGTCCCAAACGGCCTATGCTAAAGCAGCCTGGAAACCCACAGTGGAGCTCCCAGCCTTGCTCAGAACTCCTGACTTCAGGAAAAGTAAACATCAATAGGCTGAGTAAATGATGCTGACTCTTCCTCATTCACTGACTCCTCCATATGTATGTTTTACAAAAAAAAAAAACATGTCATAAACTGGCAGTCATGGGCTGAATCCATCTGATAGATGTGGTTTGTTTGGCTTACAGAGTTTAAAAGAAAAATAATTTTTAAGTTTGTCAACACTAAAAATGGAAAGATTCCACATACAAACTAGATCTCTGGCTCCTCTTAAAAATTTCAGAGATTTGACAATGCCTGGCCAGCATGCCCAGAGGAGACGAATAAAGGAATTCTCTCTTAAGTGGGGTGTAAGCTCTTAAATTCACCACAGTCCCCATCACTCCCTGTTCTGCTCATGACACTCATTTATATTAGCTGCCCAGAACTGGCAGAAGATATCTGAGTGCCCAGGGCCTACTAGAAGGCCATCAAGATGTGACAGTCAAAAAATGTAAGCAGTGAGCAATATGCCTATTAACCAAAACTGACATCACAACAGCAGAGAACCAAATTATTTAGTGTAAAAACTCTAGACTGGCTGCTAAAATATATGGGTTTTCCTCCTAGGTCCACTACTGTGTGAAATTAGGCAAGTTACTATCTTTCCTAAATTTCGGTGTCCTCAATAAAAAGTGGAGAGGATCATGTCAGTGTCATAAAGTATGTTATAGAACATAAGTTCTGTTATTTTAAAGTCTATGTAAAGAAGAATGAGGTAAATATAGGATATGATATTGAATTTCTCTTAGGAATAGTTGACACAAGAATGGAAAAATTATACTATAGATGTTTTTGATGGTCTCACAACATCAACCTGCTGATGACTTCACATTATTTTCCACATTTGCCGATTCAAAATGCACACATTGAAGTGCTGTAGCCACAGTTTAAAATTCTTTGCTAGAGAAAGAAAAATTCAGAAAGAATATATGTTCATTTCTCATTCTACCTAGATTAATTATAGTTTGGATCATATTAGATTCTGGTTTTCTAAAGGCTAATGGGAATCGGAGAAGCTTACTGAGGTTTTCAATAAGGTGCAGATCAGTCACTGCATGGCCTAGAATGTTATTAAGCAGTGTCTGCATCCGATTGTACCCATAAAATTTCTGGGCCCAAATGAATTTCAAATGAAGCTTTCTAAAGGGACCAGAGCCTATTAAATCTCTTCTTCCTGAACCCACAGGCAGGACTGGGGAGATGACACTGACTAAGCTCCTCATATTGGGCTCCTTTAATAAACCAAATAATTTCAAACCCTGAGAGACAGAGAACATTAGCAGAGGCAAGAGGACAGCCAGATTAGGAACCTAAGGCTCTGAAGCAAGTAAAATTTTTCACAACTTTCCCTCATCAGGCCAACAATCACAGAGGGAGTTGTTTCAATAAAGGATGCATTAACCAAGTCAATCTTGGTGCCTGCTCCACAAACAGCCACCATTGTAGGGTTAACCCTTAAGAAGCCATAATATCATATAATGCTATATAGCCTGTGACCTAGGATGTAGTCTGCTCATACCCCTCTCCAAAAGAAAAAAAAAAAATGGAAAAAGAGATTTTTCTTCTTTGAGAATACTGACAAGGAAATACCAAGATAAAGGGTATTATTTTATCTCACTCCTATAACTTAACATATCCTGTGAAAAAAGTGGTTAATGAACATGTCTGTGCCTGCTAGCTAGACTATAGGGCTCAGTGCCTGGTATACAGTGAGTGCCTCTCATATGCTTCTAAGTTGAACTAAACGTCGTCATTTTCTATTATGTCTTAGCAACACAAAGAATCTAGAAACCTCAAGTTTCTTTATCTACCTAGGACGGTCTCTATTTTGACCTTGAAGTGCATTACGGTAATATAACCACCGGAACTGGGCAAAATAAAAAATCCATTTGAAATCCATAATACTTAGGTCAAACTGTGCATAGTGGAATCTCCTAGACTCTGTAAAGGCATATTGATAATGTGGTCGTGGTACACCATCACTGATCATATTCAGCCCTCAAAATTCAGTCTCTGAGTGGGAGGAGTTAGTATCTCCTGCTCCCCTCCCTGTCCTGCGCTTCCAATTCTTCACCTCTAGGGGGCAACCTAATCAGCATTCCCAAGGGGTTGGAGGGGAAATAGTACATTGGATAGCTCAACAGAGGGAGCATTTGGCATCTGCCCCCGGTACTCCCTGACTGGACAAATAACTTAAATCCCTGCATCTTGGTTTTCTCATCTGTAAAATGGGATAACAGTTCTTTATAAGATTCTTGTGAGATTAAATAAAGTAATATATGCAAAGGACTTGGCAGAGTTCCTGGCACACAGTAAGTGTGTAACGGATGTAACCACCACTGATTATAGGGAGAAGGGTAAATGTGCAATTGACCCATAGTGAGCTTGAAGAAGATGATGGTGTGATAATGTGCAAAGTCGGCTTCCAGGCTCCAGTGGTGTTACCCATCAGCTCTGCCAGTCTAGGTCAGTGCTTCTCAAGATATTTTATTGAAATAACACCTAACTATAAAGAGAAATGAGTGCATGTCCTGGGACCCGATGAAAGCTTCAAAATTCATTCTGTTTTGTGTTAAAAATTCATGTCTCTTTAATTTGCTCTTAAGCAAATCTCCTTGCTTTAATGTAAAAATAATATTGTCTCCTCCAAAATCTCTGAGAAAATTAAATCTCTAAGGAGATGTGCCATGATTACGTTGTGACTTTGCCTACCCCTTGGCACCTTTCCCAGACACTAAAGGATAAATGTGCCTCAATCTGCTACCCCTGTGGAGTTGTCTTTCCATCAGCACAAATGATACTGTGGGTCCAACTTGCGGTATTACAACATCTCATTATTAATACATAAATCTCTGAGTCCCAGAGATACTAAAGGACTTTCTCCAAAACACAGTGTGAGAGGGGATGGACTGAGCCAAGGACTAGCCCTTTGGGCTCAGCCACCTTCCTCACAAACATTAGAGAATAATGCACTGGGGTACAAAGATAGAACAGCCAGAGTTCTAAAATGGTTTTAAAGGAATTACAAGTGTTGCAGGCATCCTAAGGAAAAGAATCTGTCAATGTCATAACATAGAAGAGAAAGGCCTACCATTTCCCAAATAGAGGTAAATAAATAGGGTAATTCTTCCATTGCTCAGTTTGGGGATGAAAGATAAAGAGCTTGCATCTGAAGACTTCATAATTAGCCAAATTCATGTTCAACTAAAACACAGTATTTACAGATTGGTCATCTGCACTGACTGTGCATTATTGTTTCTTACCCCAAAAAGGATGCAGATTCTGACTGTTTCATAGCCCCTAGATAGAAGTAGCTATTGTATAAATACTGCCATTATAAAATAACACTGGAAATTCAAAAAGCACTAGTATTAAAGGATAACTACTTTTTACTCTTTAAATAAATATTAGAGTAATTCTTAAATGAAACTTCAAATAATATCGTGATAGGCAAACCTAAAAATAATTTATTTCCAAGTTTCCTGTCTCAGTAGTGGTAACCAGATACTGACCTCTAGGGGTTGCTCAAGGCTTTCTCACTATTCAATTTCATCTTTTTTTTTTTTTTTTTTTTTGTCTTCACTGACCCAACCCATGGGCTTCTCCACTTAGTAAAGATGCTCAACCCTGTCTCTCCCCACAGGCATACAAGACAGAAAAAAAATGTGGGAGAAAAAGTGGCTCTGGCCAAACCATAGGGTTAATCTCTAGTCCAACAGCCTTATACAGGGCACCAGATGGCTATTCTTCTCTTTGGGGATAAAACACAATTATTATTAAACCCAGTGCTCGCCCAGTGGGTTTCCTTGGGAAGCCCCTCAGACCAGCAGCAGCATCATGGACTCTTCATATCCCATCGCTTCTCCTCTGACATGACTGTTGATGAAGACTTTCAACTCCAGTATTTGTGGTTGTAAACACACAGACAGACAGACATACATATTTACACTAGCATTTCCAAAGTATATTTCAAAAGAATATTAGTTTTATGCTAAATTAACAAATGTTATGTAAATAAGGGGTTCCCTGTCAAAAAAAGTTTAGGAAACACTGGGTTAAATTAAGTTCTAAAGGGTTCTTTATTGAAGGAATTCTCATACTTCAGTGCATATGACTCCAAAACGAGGGACAAGAAAGAAGTGTTTGACTGCAGAACCTTTTCCAGGGCTTCCTCTCGGGACTACTGTTAGAACGTTTTCTCAGAAATACTGCTGAAGTTGCTGAGAAAAGCAGCTCAGAGCTTTTCTTAAAACAATTCATCCGAGTATATTTCAAACAAAAAGGGGGCATTTGGTATGAATTATCTGGATATTTGCTTCAATCAGCCATTCTAATTGGTGTGTATATGAAAGTTTCTGAGTCTCTGGTGATCAGCTCCCTGCCATTACCTAACATTTTCTATGCCAGACAACCTCATGAGGCCACCAGTATATGGAAATCTGGATTTATACTCCAAAAAAGCAAATGACTATAACAAAACTCTCATAAACAAAATTCACAAAATTCCCATAAAACCCTTTAAATCATAGATTCTCCCAACACATTTAAAAATGACTCCACTTACAAAATAAAACAAGTTTACTTACTTGCAATTTTTCACGAAATTCTTGGCTTATAGTAGGACATAATTGCATAGGGCATTGCACAGTGACAATTGCTTTGAACTATACAGATGTGATGTTTATAAAACACATATGACTTTTGTTTTCATTATGACACCAAATATTTGTTCTACTATTCTGCCCCGCTGTTTTGCTATAACATCGATCCAAGCACAATCTGTATTTTAAAGAAAAAAAAACTGCAAGTCATGACATTATGTTGCCTGGGTAAGGAATTTTGAGACCATGTTTTTACTACCAGTCACCATTTTCAGGAGATGAGGTGGCTGGTGTGACAAGTATAGTGGCGCAGAGAGATCATGGACAGCAGGATCACGGACAGGCCTTTTTCAAATCATGGTTCTCAGGTGATGCCTTAGATTCTCTCCTCAGGTGAGAATCACTGCTTCACAGTGTTAACATAATAGAAGTGAGATCTATCCCAATGAAATATTAGAGCACAAAAATTACTAAGAATCAGAAGTATGAGATTGTGGTTTCCCAGGTAAGCTTATATAACCCCAGAAAATACATTTTAAAATAATAGAATTTCTGATTATATTTTTATCTCAAAATTAGAAATCAGACTTTCTTAATATTTAGTATACAGAATGACAATAGTACATGCATATAATTGGAAAAAATAATATGCACACACATTTTACAGAGACACATTTTCTAAATAAATTGCTTATGGGAGGCACAATTTAAAAGTTGGGAGACCATTGACATAGAGAAAATTACACCTCAGGAAGCATATGTCAGGTTAATTAGAAGATAACTCAGACAGCTGTGAGCCTGCAGTCCAATAATAGTCTCCCATTGTCAATTAAATGCCAAGATGAAACGACACTTATTTCTATACTATTATAGGGACAGAACTTTACATTCTGCTAAAACTGTCACTTCAGTAGCAAACAACAAACATTGGGACTTGCATAGATAGCAGCTAAGGAAGAAAGAAAGAAAACTAAAAATGAGCTTTAAAAATACTAGGATCAAAATATGAGTTCTCTGGTCAAAAATATCACCAACACGTGAATTTTTGGTAGCATTTTTCAATCAGAACAAATATTCATCAAGAGTAGTCTACACGTATTCACTTTTTACATTGAAAAGGTAACATAAATATGTTCTTTTTGAGAATGAAGCTTGTGAAGCTGTCTAACTGGATTTCTTAGCAATCATGAAATGCATAGAAATAGTCTGGCTAAAAAGTGAGATTCTTCTAAGACTATAGGGTCAGTTTCTATGCAGAGTCTTCTAAGTTTACTCAAACAGGAGGCAAGAAGTCTTGAGAAATGTTTTTCCATAAGATAAGTTTTAAGAGTGACCGTCAAAAAAAAAGTTCACTCTTCCAAGATTATATATGAATGAGTTAATATAAATATATTTCAATAATTATGTGCTTTTCAGATAGAAACATACTCATGTTCCTATAAAAGGCCAATACAATAACTGCATATAAAATACTTTGTCTCTATGTTAAAACATGCTTATTAACTGATAACATTCATAGTACTTTTGGGGATAACTTGAAGGCTTAGAGATTTGTCAAGATGTTCACAGTCTGTGTCATACCCTAAATCTAGGAAAATCAGTGATTAAGTCCTTATGAAAGCAATTACGCATTATTGTTTAACATAGAATTCCATACTCTTCCACTCCAAAATTGTTAGTTATTATAGTAAATTGACCGGAACCATTTAATCATATCATCCAAAGAGGGTCCGCTTTTTCTTCATGTTCACCTAAAAGCCCCTACCATAAGCTTAAATTTAGGAACTGAATCTTCTAGAAGAAACACTGAAAAGACCCTCAGTAAAGGAGTGTACCAGGAGGTACCCTGGACTATTGACACTACAGGGATGTAATTGATAGGTACCACTGACATCCGCACAAAAAGTCAACTGTGAGTGAGTGATAACTTCTGGGGCTTTTCAGTCCCCAAATTGAAGACCATGACCATGTGGGTAGATGGCTTCCAGCTCTCCAGATGCAGAAACCACTGACTGTCATGCACTGCTTTGCATGGTTTTCTTCCTCATCGTCTTGGCTATTTTCTTGCCTCTCTGCTAGTTTAGGTTGTAACTTCTTAGTACCCAGCTCCATTTTTAATCATGGTAATCTCAAGAACCTTACCCCTAACAAATCTTCAGATGGCGAACTAAATATTCAGACACTGACAAAGCTAAAGAATCCATCTCTAAAAGGAATATGCAAAGATAATGAAACAATGAGCAGGCTTCAAACTTTAATAATAATCCCTTTCTTAGTTTTGCCTGTTTTGGTGCCAAGTATATGGTCTCAGAATCCAAAATGCAGCTGTGCAGTCATTGCCTTATCAGAAGATTTAATAGCTCATTCTGCAACTAAAGAAACATGAGGGACTCACTCTAGTTTAACTGCAGACAACGTTCTCTGAACAACCTTCTGATCAGTAGTCTCAGGACAACAGAACAGATCCGGGTTGATCATGTCCCAGAGATCATGGTCTCTCCTTTAGCTTAGGCTGAAGAAAGACCAGAAAAGGGTAATTGAGAATTGAAACAGAACTCACAGCTTGCTAAATCGTACCATGATTCACAAAACAGATAAACTGAACCAAATTGTGGCCTACAAGATAAACAATCTAAGCTCAAATGCTTTAACAGCAGCTCATTTAGAACGTATATTCTAAGATAAAGCCACAGACTTGCCTAGTTTACAAATTCTGATCAAACCCCACCAAGACCACCCTGTGGCCAACTCTAGTCCCCCAAATGCTATAAGTATCCCTCCCTAACTTCCTATTTGAGATACTCAGGATTACTCATAGTGTGCATGCTTTCCTACTGAAACAAACTATTATATTTCACTTTGGTTTTTTGTTTGTTTTTGTTTTGTTTTGTTTTACTATAAGTATGTTGTTGATGGTCTTTGGTCAGTGGCTCTTAACAAAAGGTATAAAGTTACTTGGCCCCATGCTGATAAAGTCTTGATAAAGAGGGTTTGTGGGTAAGGAGTATATTTTTAAGCAAATAAGAAAGGATAAAAAATCAAAAAAGAAAAAAGAAAGAAAATGGGGCTGTATCTTTGACAAATCAGATTCTTAGGCCCTGGGGACTCCTTACCTATGCTGCTTCTAGTAAAGAGAGAAACCATATTAAGGTTCATTGTAAAATGATTTGATGCCTAGATAGCCTATGCCTATCCTTATGAATTTGAGAATATTATAAGCAATTAGCAGGTGCTATGTAAATATTGATGAAAATAACAATAGCAGTACATCTTCATATGTATAGTAATTTATAAGTTTACTTTCATGGCACTACCTTCTTTGAGATAATCAATGACCCTGGTATTACTCTCATTTTAGAGACAAAGTCTCAAAGGATCTAGGTACCTAGATCAGTGTCAAGCAATTTGAGAAGTGGAACCAGAATGCAAACTCAATTACTAAACCATGACAAATCCCTATTTTTTCAGAAACTTTATAAAAAAAGAAACTATGTCACCTTGCATATAATGGTACAAAAAATTAGGAGGTAAGTCATTGTTCTCTTGTACAGAAAACTAGAATTGCATTAGAGTCGCCTTTTTTTAAAATGTTCTGGATAAAATCCAACCTTTTAATCATAATTTTCATAGACTATAGCCTTTATGCAGTCAGAAGTGGTTTTAATTAGACACTGACCAAAACCAAAAGTTTCATTAGAGTTAACAAACACTCTCAGGAATAATACCAAAGTTTTAACCACACCTTGCTATGAGGTCGAACACAATACAATGCTTTAAAAAGGCCCAGAGGTCGAACACAATACAATGCTTTAAAAAGGCCCAGTCACACCATCATCTTGTCAAAATAATCACCTTTTAGATGGCTGGAGGTGTTTGAAATGTGCATAAGGCTTCGCATAAAAGCAATGGCTCGTGGAGAAACTTAGAGCATTTGTTATACTGGACTATTAAGCACATTCATAGCTCATAAAATTTAATGATCTGTCTGTAATGATTTATTTTTAAGTCAGTCAGAGGCTTTTAGGGAACCAAAACATGACCAAAGGACACTGACTGTTCTGTAAAGCATAATGTTAGCACCTAAAGTCTTACCACAAACTTAAAAGTTAACTACTTTTCCCCAGCATGAACTGAAAGTTTCCTCTCAAATAAATTAAAATGGTTCCTGACCTCCCAGAGATTTCCCTGAGCTGAAAGGATATATTCTTTTCAGGGGTACTAGGTCAAAAACATTATGAAAGAAGTCAGAATCACTAATACTATCCAAACAAAGGACTCTGGACAAAATGCAGAGTAGACACAAGATGGCGTCCCTGAAAATCAGGATAGTCATTATCACTGGTAGGAAGAGGGAATAAAAAAAAAAAAAAGGACTATTAATAGGAATTAGCTCTCTAATACAGAGGCTAAGTGTGAGGGTCTAAATCTGATGGCTGCTAACCAAAAACAAATAGTGTACATTCAGTCCTGTCATCATATGTTTTAACATTTCCATGCAAACTGCGAGCTAAGGAGAAATAGTCATTTAAATGGTTAAGCTACCTGTTAATAAATCATCTAATGCACACATATGCGTTCTTTCCCCAAATGAGCAGCTAACTTGTTAGAGGACTCACTGTAGTTTCTCAGCAAGATGCTCATTTGATCAGTATGTATCTAAATTGATGACTCTTATGTCCGCATCCTTCCACATATCCACACACTTATAGAAAATGGAATAATGAGAAATAAAATGATCGAAAGGACAATAAAACAGAAGAGAAATAAAACCTTCAATTAACTACAGAGAAATTTCTAGGTCAAAATCACATAAATCATATTATCCCTGTTCCTGATATTACATCTGATATAGCACTTAAAGCAGGAATAGGCATAGAGTAGTTACTCCAGAAATATAATTAATAAATGTAGGGGAAAAAATGCAAACATGGAGAATAAATAAAAGAATAAACAGATGCTTTTTGCAAAGGCCTACATCTGCTTTATTGGGAAACATTTCTTTCCTATATACTCAAGAAATGCTAAGTTTGAATCAAACAATCCTAATTAAAAATTGTTACCTTATTTGAATGTCTTTGACACAAAACTTTTAATTCATATCTTTTGATATTGTGTGTCTATCTCATTTTTCACTTTAGCACTTTTTATCTCTTGTCTCTTAATTTTAGTAGTTTTATTATCTTTCTGATTATAAAAGTGATGTAAGCTCAATGAAAAAAATAGAAAATATGAAAGATTTTAAAAGAGAAAAAAAAGGTCAATACTAATCTCATAATCCAGAGTTAACTAGACACACACTATGCATATTAAATAGCTTTTTGTTTTGTTTGTCAAAAACATTTTTTACCTAATACTAAGAAATGAGCCTTTGGCTCCCAACTGATCCCTGTGGTCAAAACACTTCAGCACAGGTCTGAAATTTTTATTTTATTTTATTTTAGTTCATAGGTATAGTCTATTAATCCACCAAGGTATCTATACAAGATTTACTGAGACATTGTTGATATTAGTAAAAAACTGGAACAATAAATGGATATCTGGTTAAAGAAATTATAAACCTCCATACAATGAAATTATGACAGCCATTAAAAAGACTAGCCATCCTAATATTTTTCTCAGTATTTGATAAAAGTTTGATCTTTTTATAAGTTTGGTTTAGAAAGAGCTTAAACTTACTGTGAGTGATTTTTACCTTTAAATAAATTTTTTCTTCCTGGACCCATGACAAAACAAGTTACAGAAAGTAAGTACTTTTAGAACGAGGTCTTGGTAAGAATTTTTATTTTTCATCTTTATACCCCTTGCTGAATATTAAAATCTTAAAAAGCACTGATAAAAATAAACCAGGAAAATTTTAATTAGGAAAAAGGTAAGTCAATAACTGTAAAAAGTCTGACATTTTACACTACAAGCTAACAAGTTACCATGCCACAGTTTCATGAATACTGACAGAAGACACAGATGCCTGGGTCAGAAATAAAGAACTGTTACAAAAATGGAAATAGCCAGAGTATCAGCATTTTCTTACACCCATTCCCCAATCCCAGTTCCCACGGGACATTGTAAAGAAGGCTAGATGATACCTGCACACACCCTGAGTTTTAATTACAAGAGAATAACCCTGAGCTTTAGGAATTTGAATCTTTCATACTAAACAGTAAGCATACCTGCTCTTTGTTCTGGAGGAAGACATCTCTATTTTCCAAGGCTGTTGGGCAAACGTGTTTGAAAAGATAGTCTGAAACAAAAGCAGTCAGTACCTCTGCTCTTAAAAACATGCAGAAATGCGAGCCTCATGGAGAATCAGTCCCCAGCAAAATGTATATCACTCCTTAGTGGCTACATATTTAATTGTATCAGTATTATGTGATATATTTAATTAATGTCTTAAAAGAAGTTTTAGTTGTTTCTAAAGCCACAATTAACATTCTTGGACTTGTCCTATTATTTCTTTCAGATTAAATGAGAAATAGAATTGCTGAGTCAGACTCTTTTTGAAATATTTCCTTCTGTGTACCTTACCCTGCCCTCTAGAAAGCTTATAGAGATTGTTGTGCCCTGCTCATGTAATCAATGTTTGGTTCCCCTTGCTTTCACTAACATGGGAAATTAAGAAGCTGTCTGACCTGTCAAATCTAACAGGCAAAGTGATATCTTACTCTGTTTTCATTTTTATTTGCTGATTATTAATAGAATTGAATATTTATCTTTATATTTATTAACCATGTATCTTTCTTCTTTTATAACTATTGACATTCATCAATCTACAATTTTTTAATGGAGCATTTATCTCTGCCTTATTGATTGGTAAGAATTCTGAATATATAAATTAAGACTATTAATTCTTTGTCTGTTATAGGCAACCTCTTTACATGGTACATTCCATTAATATTAAGAATTTTTATACAACAGAATAAATGTAGTTCAATACCTACCCATAGACATTTACCCTATTCTTAAGGACAACTTTCTAGTCTCCAGATTACTGTAGCTCTAGGGGGAAAGCTAGTATAATTCCATACCTATAGCATGACTATAAACCCCTTTATTTTTTCATTTGGGCAATTTGGACTTAATATGTCATCAAAGATCAGTGTTAAATAGCTTAAAAATCATCCAGTTGCAAATGTGAATTTTCACATCTTCTTTCTTTTCCTCAAATTTTAAAGGATTAAATTTGAAACTAATTATAAAAGCAACATGAAACACTGAGAAACAAGACTAAAAAGGCTCTAATAGAAGAGTTTGATCCTAGCCTGTTTTATAGAAATGTCTTATCTCCCTCAGTGTTACAATGAAAGTCATTATCCAGTTACATCCTAATTTCCCAGGCCAAGTAATACAAAAGATTGTTAAGCCTGTATATGAAACACTTGTGTTTTGCTGTAAATACTATAAAATTTTAAAAAGTTACATAATGTGTTAATCTTGCTAGGGGTCTGTCTAGAGACTACTTTTAATTACATTTCATAATCTTGTTCCATCAAACGACAAATCATTTTTTGCAAATCATAGCAGAAAGTGGAGGATATAATAGGGAAAACATTCAAATTTAAAGTACTTTTAAAAAAGAGATTGCAACATTAAAACTAAGTCCTTCAACTCTGTACAAAGTATATTTTCCCCAAAGAAAATTAAAAAAAAAAAAAAGCTGTTAAGCAGCTGAATTCAAACAATTTATGAGAGCAAAATTTAACAGAGCCTTTTCTGTGCAACGAAAGAGAATGTGTTAAATCAGAACTCAGTTGTGAATGTCAAGTCTCAAATTTCTCAAGGAAACCTTTCCACTGATTTCTGGTAGTTGATGTGTATATGGAGTAGATATTTAAATATAATTTAAAAAATAATTTCAAGGTCAGAATAAAAACTAGAATAATATAAGAGATCCAGTTTCCTCCAGGCTTATGTTGATTTGGGGAAATACACACACACACATAACCTTTAATCCAACATTTCCATAAACTTTCCTGTTTATTTTGCTCACACCTATACTGGAACTTAAAAAAATAAGCAAACTTAGACTAGTATCCTCACACTCTCTCTTTTATTTACTTAACGTATTTCTCGTAACAAATCTTATTATATCTTGAGCTGCAGCGGGTAACAAGAGTTATTTTATATCACACACCTAGGGAACGGTCAGTGAACTTTCACTCTCAGAAACTTTCAAGACTTGCTTTTTCTTTGCCTCTCTTCGCACCTGAGTTTAACTACCTTCTGGAGCACGTGGAGGGGCTGTTTGGCTTTCTTATCCTCCCGAAGGTGAACAGAGAGGCCCAGCACAGCAGACAGTACCTTCTGCTTTTAGAAAGAGATAAAGTATTCTTTGATTTGTGCACCTCATGCCAGGCACAGCTAAAATCCTGAGCCAAAAGGCCCTAGAAGAGGGTAAGATTTTTCCCTCTCAACAACTGAATATGTGGATTGGACTCACAGGCTTGCACAGCGCCTTGAATCATGGAATCCTGGACCTGCGTAGTGCCAGAAAACTCACTTGATCCAACAAAATGATCATTTTCTGATTAGATAAAATAGCAAGCCTTATAAATATTCTCTGTTCAGTAATGCACTTCTCTGTGTATTGATATGCAGGAAACGCATGGCAGAGTCCTCTTTGTTGGTACTTAGGTTAAAATCAACCATGTATCTCTGCTTCATCCTTTGAGACAAAGACAGAACTATAAGGTCAAGAACAATGGGAGTAACCATGCTAAGAAAAGTTGGAGGCCAAATGTTGCTTGAGAAGAAAGATCTAATGGCCAGTGTAAGATCTGGCAAAGTTATTAATTAAAGCTTCTTTGGTATTCACTCTTCCTTTAAGGTTCTTTACAATCAAAACTGTCATTTATCTAGTTTGAAAGTTAGGATGGAAAGTATGAACTTAATTTTTGCCAATTAGAGGAACAGATTTTAATAAAAAAATGTGTCTCTTAGGTCAATACTCTTATAATCCCCTGACTCTCCAGAGAAGTGGATGAATTAATTTGATCTGTAAACACTGACTCTTTTACAGAATACAAGAAAGTAGTTAGTAAAAGCATATCTGCAGTGAGGCTAATGAATCTGAACTTTCTGGCTCCTCACTAGCCTTGGCCCCTTGGAACTTGAAAAATAACTAATAAAACTGAATAACAGAATCTTTTAATTTAAATTTTAATTAATTTAAATCTAAATAGTCACATGTAGTTACTGTATACTATATAGGATAGCCATAGTTCTAAACTTTTTTATAGAACTTGCTACTTATCTTTCCTGTTTTATCAAGGTATAATTAACAAATAAAAAAATTGTATATATTTAAGGTCCACAACATGATTTGATATATTTATACATTTTGAAATGTTTACCACAATCAAGTTAGTAACAATATCCATCACCTTACATAGCTGCCTGTGTGTGTATGGGGAGGGAGGGTAACACCTAAAATCTACTCTCTTAGCAAATTTCAGGTATACCATACCATACTATTAATTATAATCACATGATATACACTAGATTCTCAAAACATATTCATCATATAACAAAAGTTTATACCCTTTGACCAACATCCCCCCACCCTAACTCCACTTCCAGCCCCTGGCAGCCACCATTCTACTCTCTAGTTCTATGAGTTTGACTTTTTTAGATTCCACATGTAAATGAGATCATACAATATTTGTCTTTCTCTGTCTGGCTTATTTCACTTAGCATAATGTCACCAAAGTTCATACATTGTCACAAATGGCAGGATTTCCTTCTTTTTATGGCTGAATAATACCCCACGGTATATATACAAATATACATGTATATATATATATACACCTCCCACATTTCTTTAGTCATTTATCCACTGATGGACACTTAGGTTGTTTCTTTGTGTTGGCAGTTCTAAATTTTGATGATGCTTACCTCTTGTCTTTTTTCCTGTCCTTTGCCCTTAAGAGTTTATATTCATTTCTTTATTGTCCTCATGAGATTATGGAAAGGAGCAATGATAAATATATTTGTCGAGTCTGCTCTATCAGTTATTATGGAACCAGCTCATATTATCCCACTGTGATAAAAACTATGATGGGGATGGGGGAGTTCACTAGCCATTCCATTATTTGATGGCTTTTTCTGGGTCATTTTGACAAAGAACTCAATCTTAGGACAGAAGAGAAATGAACTAATGACATCTTGGGATTGCAAAAGCCAGGATGCCTTGCCCCATATTCACAACTTTTTTGGGAACCTATACTGTCTTAAAAGAATATAGAAGTCAACAGCAAGTAGAATGTTAGATGATATTATTAGCCTTGTTATATCTGCCACACTGTGTGAATCAAACATAAGTACAAAGTCAAGTCTGACTCAAGCAAAGAAGATTTCACAAAGATTATATGAATTTCAAAATTACAATTATTTTTCCAAGTATCTTCCCAATTTGAATTCCTTCAAATCCTGCCTGCTTCTGTCACCATGGAAGCGAGGCAGACAAAAGGAACATTTCTCTTGCCACTGTGACCAAAGGCTTTATCCATAGTACATCAAAATAGTCCATGACCAGCCTCCTTAAGGTTAGGTTAAACTTCAAAATTTTAAATTATCAATTATCTATGTGCGCAGTAGAATAGTTTGCCCTGTTCACACTGGGCTAGAAGCAAACAGGCTTACAAATCTTAACATATGTAAAATGAAGAATTAGAGACAAATCTTACAAGAATGAAAAAAAAAAAGCAGCTTGCTTGCAAAGAAGTTGCAAAGGATCCAGACTTTAAGAGAACTGACTCATCAATAAAAAACATGAGTACATTAACTTTTTTAATTGCTAAGGTTACTGAGTTTATGGTTATTCTCTTCATGATGGGGAAGGGGAGAAACATTTTCTTATAGCTAACATCTGCATATTTCAATATATCTTCAGACATCAGTTTTCCAAAAAGTCAAAGACAGAGTTGTTTTGTTAGGCAGTCATTAACTTTCGGGAAATGCTGATGGTTTCGTTTGTCTTAGAGACTAAAACTAGGCAGAACAGTTTTGGTTTGTCTCAGGGTGTCGTGTGGGTTTCCTTTATTCTGATTGTGGGATACGATGGGCACAATTATTCATGGTAGTGGCACACCATGTCAATTTCACCTCCACAAAAGACATCTTAACTCAATGAGCTTCTAATAAATTAGATGAAAGAAGCCATTATGAAGATGGCTAAAGCCAACAAGCCATTCAATGTTAATCCGTGGATGGGAGCAGGTTTCCCCATGTTCCAGACCTTTGTATACTAATGACAGACTTCTTTATTATCATTAACATCATATGCCAACAATAGTTTATCAGGGTAACATCGCTGGTAACTAAGTGGACACCAAACAGCCTATAATACAGGTTGGTAAACTAACACTCATAGGCCAAATTCAGAGCACCATGTGATCTTATAAATAAAGTTTTACTGGAGCATAGCTAAGCCTATTCAATTACATATTTTCTATGGCCTCTTTTGCACTGCAATGGCAAAGTTGAGCGCTTGTGATAAAACCACATAGCCCACAAAGCCAAAAATATTTACTGACGCTTTACTGAAAATATTTGTCAAGCCTTGACTTAAACTTGCATTCAACTGAAGTTAAAATTCATCATTAATTTGGTATATTCCATGATTATCTAGATGTCTGATCTTATAATATTATTTATGGGCATTAAGGTCACACAAATGTTGAATATATGTATTAAAGGTCCATTGTACCTACATTATTTCTATTTCAACAGAACACAATGTGTCTTTGAAAAGTAGCTGAAGCGTATCTTCAAATTTTGCTTCTGAAAATAAAGTCCATAGAAATATATTTTGTGGCTGAGTGACTTAAGGAAAGTTGATTACCCTAAGTCTCTCTTTCCTCATCTAGAAAATGAGGACAACCCATACCTCATAGAATAAATGATTTATTGAGAGAGAATTAAATTCACTCAGATGAATAAAATGTTCAGTCCGATACCTGGCACTCAATGCACGTTAGCTATTAGTAAGAATACCATCATTTCAACAGTTAATTAAAAATAGAAACACAATTAGGTGGTAAATGTAGACTACTGGGAGAAAAAAAAAGAATTTTTAAAATCACATATCTTTGTATAAACTCTGACTCCTGACAATGAATTATTTTTTTAAAAGTTAAAGGTGCAACTAAGCTTACAGAGAAATCACAGTGTAAAGCTTCCTACAATAATAGTGTATATGCCAGAGCATTTATTAGAAAAGAAACAACTGGCTTAAAGAACATTAACTGGCAAAGCACCTAAGTAAGAGACATGGTGACATGACTCCAAGACATGCCTGTTCCTGCACTAAAACAGTCAACTAGTCTTAAATCTGAACTATTACTCCAGTTGGGATGACAACTTTTAACGGAGCCAAATAATGATGGCTGAGTGAGACATGTTATGCTTATTGATTTAATAAGAAAAAAACTCACAATCTGTCTTAAAGATCCTTAACATCTGCCCTCCAAAATGAAAATAAAAAGTTTGGACTTTTCTGTATTATTTGGATTTAAATCATCTGACATAAAAACTATCTCCCTCAAATACTCCCCTGAACAAGAGGACGTATCCATTTCCAGCAAGTTACACAGGGCCTTTTATACTGAGCCCAATCAAGACATAGGGGGATAACATATGTATCCCAACAAGATAACAATATGTATCACTCTACATTAGTATTTCTCAAGTGTTTGTTCACCTTTTATTTAATGAAGAATTTTCCATTAAATTTTTCTACTCCTTATAGTCAATACACAAGATTTAGCACATGTGTGAATATTAATCTCTGCTTCTCCCCTCACCCCACCCCACTCCCACCAGTGTCTTCTGCCATATCTTTCTTTGATAGATTAGACATGGCCACAAATTCTTTACAAGAAGCTGAGTCTATTTTCCAACTGCTTGAATCCGAGTTGGACTTCTGGTTTGCTTTTACCAATAGAATGAGATAGAAATGACCTTTGTGATTTCCAAGCTTCAACTCACTCACAGCTTTCTTGCTTACCCTCTGGAACCCTGCCTGCTTATGAGAAAGCCCAGCTAGCTTCCTCGAGGATGACCGCCTTCCTGGGGCGAGAGCTCGCATAGTAAGAGAAGTCCAGTCGCCCCATCCATTCCAGCTCTCCCAGCTGAGACCCCAGACATTTGAATGAGGCCATCCAGGACCAACATATCAATCTGAGAATATCCTGCTTTGTCTGTTTGTGTAGTCATCATAAAGCAGGTGAATTTTATATACTTTGCAATTAAAGAAATGGTATGCTGATAAATGGTATCTGTTGGAATCTTTCCATCAGTCACAGCACAGCTGTCGTGGTTGTGATGCACACACACATACATATATACATACATACATACACACACACACACACAGCTCTTAAGAACATACTTGATTCGAAAAGAGGCAGACTGGGGAAAGAGAAGAGCTACTGAGTCAAGATGTATTGATCTCCTGTTGGATAAATGGAGAAGAGGAATTTTATCTGAAGTAAAGGTGGTAGTGACAAAAATTAATCTCATCCAGAGTGAAGTCAAGGACCAGCTGAAGATAAAACAGAGCCAAGCAAAGAGTAAAATATTTGTCAAAGCACTGAACAAACAGGATAAGAAGAAGGCTAATCATAGAATCCTGTTTTTTTTTTTAAACTAAATGTTTGAAATAATTTCAGAAGTTGAGTACTGATGGCTGATACCTGGAGATAGAGATGTGAAGGCACAACAGTGTCAGTCAACATCATTTAAGGCATTAGAATAGGTAAAAAATGGGCATTATTTAAATAATGGTTAGGATTTCAACATATGAATTTGAGGGGCGGGGCACACAAACTTTCTGACAAAGGAGAATCATTTGTTGATATGATTAACCGGAGCAGAATGACATGCATGATAAGCTAGATAAGCTACTGGACAGCTCTTATTAGAGCTCAGACCACGGAAGCCCAGCCACATGAAGTAAGGCAAGGGAGGTCCAAGGGAAGCTCCCAGAATGCTAGTACCCCCTCTCCACGGCCACTGTGTATTGTTCGAGAGAGGACATATCAGAATGAATGAAACATGGGAAAGAATAAAGAGCTCTGGGAGGAAAGTGCCTCCAAAGTCAGCAGAAAGGATCCTTTGCTGTGGCAATCCCCAGCACCACCTAGCCAGGTATCCAAAATCCCAGGATGCAAACTCACACCAGTGCCCACTCACAGCGCCCACTCACAGCATGCTGCCCAGGTTGCACCTGTCCAGGAGAAAGACAAAAATATGTTCCTAGCACATCTTCCTTTTATTTACAAAACTGAAATTTCCAGTGGCTAGGAGTGCCCTGGGTCACTGTCGATGTGTAATAACATATTTGCTCTATTGTTTTGTATTGTCAAAAAATATTTCTTTGAACCCACACCTCTACCAAAAGTGAGAAGAGGATTCTAGTCAGAGAAAGTCTGGTGCTTTACATCATTTCCATTAATTATTTTAGTTTATACTCATGACTTTCCATTGTATGCATTTCTATTACCTGACTGTCCTCTCCCTTATTAGCAGTTTGTGGCCTGTGGTCTAAGGAAACTTCCAATTTGAGAATCTTTGATATTATGGAACAAACTTCCAATTGTATGGAATATTATTAGCTTAGACAATTTAATTAGTTCAAAATAGTACAAATCACAAGCTTGTGATCTTTATTTTTAACAATGGCAAACAAAGTAGCTGCCAAGATCACTGGCACTGCTATAATTAATCTAAGAGTATTACATATAAATTCCAAAATGCATTCTGAAGTCAACCCATAAGAGACAGATTCCAGTAATATAACTGGTAAAATGTTCATCTCTCTCTTTCTCTTCTTCAATATCAGTCGACACACACACACACACACAGTTACCGTGCCAAAATGTGTGTGCATTACTTTTTATTACTTTTGTTATTTACCTCACTGAAGCATGCTGAACCCAACCACCCCAAGTGACCACACACCTGATAATGGAGCAATTATTCTGTGGTTATTTTGATGGGGACAAAATAGAACTAGAAACAAGCCAAAAACTCTTAAGAACAATTGCTTCATGTTTCCAACATTATAACTATAAAAAAAGGTAATTATAAAATAGAAAGAAAAAAAATCAGGTCACCTGCTAAATGTAAAAAATTATAAATAATCAAAAATATTCTCGCATGATCCAAATCAGAAAGCAAGAAATTTGTATCGTAAGTATTTGGCAGGTTCCACTGACTAGTTATCCTCACAGGGAAGAAAGAAAAAAAAAAACAGGTACTCATGTCAGGGAAAAAAACAACAACAACGCTAGCCTTGAATCCTTTGTTTTTTGAATATCATTTTATATTTAAAGCAGCTTGTTTCTAAAGACTTCAAAACTCTATGTAAACGATTATGATCTCTCTTGTACTGGGCTGCGAAGGGGAAAGGGACTTTGAGAAAATAAACCAAGCAAGCCAATGGCAGGTATAGACTGAAACTCTTAGGTCTGAGTGTCTATCCTACTTTCAACTTTCTCACTTAGGGAAAATATGTGTCTTATTTCCACATTCTTTCCAAATGCATGCCCCCATAATTTTTAAGCATGAAATAAAAAGCCTCTTGTCTCCAACTAAAAATCCAAGGACATACAAATATACCAGAATAATAGAAAGACTGTGGCCTAATTATTGTGCCCACAGCCTCCAATACAATGCCTGGCATTTAAGGGGTATTCAGTAAAAACTTTTAAAAGCAATTAATCCAATTAAATATCCCCCACACAGCTATTCCTCTCATATACAAACACAATCAAATTGGCCCAAATCCATAAATTACATAGGTGTTTGTTTCAGATGGGAAGTTTTAAGATTTCCTTCCCCTAAGAATAGTAAATCTTTTCCTCCACCTAAAACGGGTATGTCGAACAGAAAAGCATGCTATGTAAGTTCACAATTCTTTATTAACATATCAGAATGTGGGTCCTGAACTCTGAGAAGTATTGAAATATTATTCACATCAACATCTATCAAAGACTGAAAATAGTGCCCCAAATCATATGGTATTTAAACTATGAATAGAAAAGTCAGAGATTTGATCCCCAAATTTGTTTAGATACCAAGAATTAGCTTTTAAATAAATAATTCAAATATCACCAGAAAGCATTCAGAAGAGGAGAAAGGCAAAATATAAAGAAAGTAAAAGAAACTGACTAAATCTTACATAAGCTAAAAGAGCACTTCCACCCAAGCCAGAGACTGATTTCTGACTGAACTAAATTTTGAATTTTCATTTTCTTTGCAGGAATTTTTTTGTCCTGGTTCTCACCTCTGGGCCAGTATAGAGTCAGTTAAAACTGCTCACTGAGGTTCCCTTTGCTCCTCTTCTCCAGACTAACACACCAGTAACTTCCACCGTTGCCATTGGGCAAAGGGTTCAAATCTCCTTGGATTTCTGGCATATTCTGCCCATTAGTCTCTAAGGAAAACAAGGAGTCCCAGTTTCCTAAGCAGGTCTGCTGCTCCCTCCACTTTGAGAATTTGAGGGGCAGCCTGTGTGGAAACCACAATACCCTGCATTACGTGCAATAAATAGCCCTCCGCATTCTCTCAATGCGGATGTGTGCAAACAAGGGCTAACAGCCAAAGTGGTGTGCACCTGGGCTGCTGAGGACTTCAGACTGCAAGAGTGGGACCCCAATCCTTGAAATGGGGGCCTTTTTAAAAAATTGTTAATGAATTTATTGAGATATAATTGACCTACAATAAATTGCATGTATTTACAATTTGATAAGTCTGACACACACATGAAACTATCATCACATTCAAGGCAATGGACATGGCCTTCACCCCCAATATTTCCTTGTAACCTTTTATAAACCCACCTTCTCCTTCCTCTCTGGCAACTACTGCTACTTTCTGTCGCTAAAGATTAGTTTGAATTTTGTAGAGTTTTATATAAATGGAATCATATGGTATATACTTTTTTCTCTGGTTGCTTTTACTCAGTATATTTATTCTGATATCCATTCATGTTGCTGTATAGATCATTCTTTTTTATTGCTAAATAGTATTCCATTGTATGGGTATACCACATTCGTTTTTCCTTTCACTTGATATTTGGTTTGTTTCCATTTTGGAACTATTACAAATATGTTATGAATATTCACATACAAGTTTTTGTATCAACATATGCTTTCTCTTCTCTTGGGAAAATACCTAGAAATGGAATGGCTGGATTGTAAGAAAGGTAAATGTTAACTTTCAAGGAAAATACCTAACTCTTTTGCAAAGTGTACTATTTTACATTTCTACCACTAGCATATGAGAGTTCCAATTCCTCCATGTCCATACCAATACATGTTTTTGACATTTTGACAGGTATATGGTGGTATCTCACTATATTTTTAAAATTCTGAAATGACTAGTGATATCGAGCATCTTTTTATTTACTTGCCATCCATATATTTTATGAAGTTCAAATCTTTCACCCATTTTTAAAAATTGGGTTGTTTGCTTATTCTTGAGTTTTGAGAGTTCTTTATACATTCTGGATACACATCCTTTATAAGACACATGCTCTATAAATATTTTTTTCCAGTCTGTAGAATTTTTTTCCTGTTTATTCTCTTAATAGTGTCTTTTGAAGAACAGAAGTTTTTAGTTTCGATCATATGTTCTTTCATGGCTCATGCATTTGGTATTGTATTTAAGAAATCCTTACCTAACCCAATGTCAAAAAGCTTTTTCTCCTACGTTTTCTCTTAGAAGTCTTATAGTTTTAAGTTCTACATTAGATCCGAATTCATTTTTCCATTTTGAATTAAATTTTTGCATATGGGATGAAGTGTGGATCAAAGTTCCATGTTCTCTCTCTCTCTCTCTCTCTCTCTCTCATATATATACAAATAGAGATAGAGATATATAGATATAGATAGATATAGATAATATAGATATCCAATTGTTCCAGCACCATTTGCTGAAAAGACTATGTTTTCTTCCCTGAACTGTCTCTACATCTTTATAAAACAATTGTCTATACGTGGGTCTATTTTTGGACTTTTTGATTCCATTGATTTATTTGTCTATTGGTATTCCAGTATCAAGCATTTTGATATTGATTACTAGATCTTTATAGTAAGTTTTTTGACATTTTGATCTTCAAATTCTCTTTGCAGGTATATATTTTTAAAATAATAATCTGCTACTCAGAGATTGAAATACACAAAATGTATTTGTGCGTTTCATCTTTAAATGACCCATTTTAAGTAACTTTTAAAAATCAATTAAAAAAATTTTTTTTCTTATCTATGTATCAAGGTGAACATCTGGAACTACTTCGGACTTGCTTTTACTTGTGGCCCCAAGACGATGGGAGCCAACTACTCTCACACTTCAAAATGAGTTTGGTAGACCACCAAGCGGGACTAGCAAAGGAAGTGTTTATACTCCTTGGACACACTCACACCAAGACATGAAGATTTAATTTGAAGCAGGAGATCAGAGAGAAAATTTCTCTAGTAGAGCTGTATGACTTTCACGCCCATATCCTCTATGGGGAATCAATGGGGAGCTTTGTCTTTACCTCAAGCCTAAAGAAAGCACTCAATGTATATGAAATGCATCTCTTGGAGCTTATGGCACAGTGGACTGGGTCTGACTCACATCTGAAAAATGGCTGTTGTTAAAGCTGGCTTCTAGGGAGGTAATGACAAGAATGCCATGCTTTTGGAAAGTAACTAAACTGCCACCAGTGATGGACGAAAGATGAATATTTCACATAGATTAGATAGAGAAAGAGAGAAAATAAAAGAAGGAAGAGGAAGTGACAACAAGAAGTTATCCTAGATCCTGCTCAAAATGTCATCCTAGAAGGTGAGGAACTCTCAGCGAAAAGAGGCTGAAGATGAATAGTCAGATGCTCCAGGAAAGAAATCCTAAGCGAACCATAAGTGACCAGTCAGAGCAGGGACATTCCCCACCTCAAGGGAACTGTGAGAGATCTCCAACAATTCAGAGGAAGTCTCTGAAGAATCCAGAAACTGTTGCCCTACAAGAGAGTCAGCTTTGATCCCTTTCTGAGCCCACAGAGTGCCAATAACAGTTCATGGCACTACCAGTCCAGTAAGACACTTCCTGCCCCCTTACCTTCACCCCACGTCCCACTCGGATATTACTAAAAGTGTAGCTAGTGAGCTGGGGGAGGAGGTCCAAAAGCTCAGGGAGAAAAATATAATATAATTAGCCATTCAACTTTCCCCATTGCTGAACTGCAAACCAAAAATTCAATTATAATACTGGATCAAATATATTATTTACTGAACTGAGTCTATTTTGAGTGCTCAAGAGGCCAGAGCCAGCAGATAGGCTATGGCATCTACGTTAAAATTTCATTTTAGAGGGCAAAGAAAAATAGCCCCACAGAATGCAGAAGCTATTATGACACAACAAACTTGACTTTATGATTTTACCTTAAGAATTTATCTTTTTCAGCGTCAAGTTTACATCTAGACATAGAGAGGTATTTGTACTTCTGGAAGCACTTAAAAATAGATCCCATTTTTCTCCCAGATACTTTATATTTATTTAGCCAGATATTCATTCACTCAAAGTTACTGAATGCATATTATATGCCTGGTACTATATTAGGTGCCATCAGGATACAAAATTTAAAAGGTAAATGCTTTTTTAGTGAGGAACTGGCATCTTGACACTGAAAACCAATACAAGTTGTCCTTTGCCTGTTTTAACATGCCCTAGATACATGGTAAAAATAAGTAAAATGATATAAGCAGGAGGCTGCCTAGATTGCTAGAAACATAAGTAAAATTCCACGGAGAACCAAAAGGGAGCTTCTGCCCTCTTTGCAGTCACTTTTCCTTCCATGACAAAGTAGGGAGTTAATACAGATATGCAGCCACATGATTTATTGCTTGCACTGACATGACAAGAATCAGTGGAAGCAGTAATAGGACAGAAATACTCAGCAACTCTCCTAAGTATGTTGAACAAAAGTTAATCCTCTAACGCACAACCCCAAATCCCTTCCCTTCATGCTCACTTTCATCCATGCTGTAAACCCAACCAACCTTTCTCCTCAGATGGTTTTCTAAGATGAACCTAGCTAGCCTCCAGGCAACACCATTCCTGATTACTTTTGACTGACTTTTAATGTAGGATTTTCCCTCATTAGAAATCCATTAGTATAAAATAGGAGGACCACTTCTAGCCGAACAGAAACAAGGCACGTCCAGCCATACGCCCTACTCTATGTAGGCAAACTACACTCTTATTCACCTCATAGTTGTGGTTAAGAGAATGAAAACCATTACACCTACTTTCTCTCCTTGCTTATTTTTTCTATACATAAGATCATGATCTATACCAGTATCCTCAAATCTACTAACTTTACACTTTCTGTATCTACTAGTTATTCCTGATACCTTCCCTCCCTTCTTCCATTATAACAGCTTTTCTTTCTCATAAATACTATCTACTTAAAAGAGAAAAACATTTGAATCTCAGAATATTTATTCTCCTGTTTAACACCTAAGATGCACATTTTACTAATAATTTTTTACATAATATGTTATAGGTATGGTTGATGCCTAACAAGCAACCTAAGATGATAACAGGAATATGAGTAAGCTTAAAAATTTTTTCTGTCTAATTTAGGGAGCATTGTGAAATCTTTGCTCTGATATAGGATCAGTCAATTTATTTCACTAACCCAATTTTTCTCAAACTGATGTTAAAATGAGTTTGCACATATTAAATGGGGCTGGGAATTTGGAGGTAAAGAGATGTAAGCACCATATGTCTGTGTTTATATATATTTTATATATATAAATTTTATGTATATAATTTTATATGTATACATAAATTAACGTGTCCTGAAGTAATCCACAAAGTAAAAGTGACAGTATTTGCTAAGCTTGTGAGATACTTAAGCTACCTAGTGGACTACAGCCTTCTACAATTGAATGCTATGCATTATTCGCATACCTATATAGCATCCACAGGGATTACCAGTCCATTTATAACTGGTACCAATGACACCAAAGTACAAGAAATGTCACATTCATTACTTTACAAAATCAAATTAAATGCAATTCAAGTTCCAAATGGCCAAGGCTGACAATAAGAACCAGATCAATCAGATGTCAACAATGCCTTACAACATGGGACCAAAAACAAACCAGCAAAACAAACAAACAAAAAACAAACAAAAAATAAATCTCCCTAGAGATTCATTAGTATAAAAACTCAATAGAAATACATAATCTAGAAAATTGATAAGGCTTCAGGTTCCTGTCACCCATTCAAAGGCTGTCAGTTTCCAGGATCCATGGCTGCCCATGTACCTTCACAATCCAGGTTCTGCCTCCTTAGGGATGAGGGGGTGGAAGGAGAGGCTACATTCTGATGGAACTAAATCTCCTTGACTTCCCAAACTACCACCTCTTTCCTATACCAATCTCAAGGAATTTAACTGCATGCCTCCAGAAAATGAACCAGTGCTCCCCAACTTTCAGACAAAATCACCTATCAATAAACCCTCTTAGACTGTTTAACCAGATCATCATGGTGATATTCCACCTCTAAAATACAAAGCTTATCTTGGAGTTGTGGAGAACTGAATAAAAATCATAATGCAAATAATATTTCAAAATATATTGGTCAGGGTAACTCTAGTTATTATTAGAAATAATCCCCTGATATGCATGATTTAACACAGTAGAAAAAATATGAATGGATAAAAAAATTATAATACACACACACAGAGGAATATTGTTAAGCCATAGAAAGAATGAATCCTTGCCATTTGTAACAGCATGGATGAACCTCATGGTCATTATGCTAAGTGAAATAAGTCAGAGAGAAATACAAATACTGTATGATCTCTCTTATATGTGAAATCTAAAACAAATCAACAAGCATATAGAAACAGAGAACAGATTGGTGATTGCCAGAGGTGGTGGGGAGGAGAAATGAGTGATGGGGGTCAAAAAGTAACAAAAAGAAAGAAAAAATAAAGTTTGTCAACAAATGGTTTATCAAACATTAAAATATTTCACTGCCTCTTGAAGGCCTGGAGCAGATGTTACCATTTATTTTGAAAAAACAAATACAAATACGTAATACTATTTCTAAGATTACGAAAAATTAAGGAGAGTTTACAGATTGGTTCTCTAGTATAAGGAATAAGGGTTCAAATAATTATAAATTATATAAAATGTATAATGTATAAAAATTATTATGTATGTGAAACAGAAAAGTATAAAATCATGATGGTTTTTAAATATATACTTCAGTTATATGCAAAACATACAAATTATAAAAGATCATGAGCTTACACAAAGACAACTGCAAAAAATGATTTTCTCAAAATATTTGTTATATGTATGGATTTTCTGGGAGAACATAGTGCTCTGCTCCACATAGTCATTCAGGGACCCAGGCTGACAGAAGCTCAGCTATTTTTAACATGCTTCCAAGGTGCTCTGGGCATTGACATCCAGAAAATTGAAGATGGGTGACAACATGAAGAAGGTACCCTGATTCCTCTCCACCTTGGCTCACCAGTGGCACCCACTTACTCTTCTTACATTCTCGTGGCAGAATGTGTCACAGAACCTCAGTTAAGTGCAAGAGCGCCAATAAATTCTAAACTAAGAAAGCATATATTATGATTTTATATACATATATATATGCTTTCCTTTCCATAGTGTGTGTGCATATAATTAGCCATCTCTGCTACCAAATCACAGATAATCTAAAGTTAAAATTTATCTGCTCAGCTGTTTTCATCTGATAACAAAAATCTTCAAAGGGATAAAATTTAAATGAGGGTAAAGTGGAGAAAAACTAGATCACAACTCTCCTGAATAATGTAGAGTGATGGACAAGGAACAAGTCAGAAATTTATAGAGCAATCAAGCTGTGAAGAAGCACAGGTAGAGGTTGGCTGGCTCATCTCCTTATTTTACAACAAAAAATTAGAGCCCAATGAGGTTAAGTCTGTTTCCCTAAACCATAAAAATCATTAATGGAAGAAATTTTTAAAATAAAATTAAGAAAAACCCTCAGATCCCTTATCAGGTGCTTCTTCCACTGAAATTCATTTTTACCAGCTTCTATTTTGTGTTTACAAAAGGACATAGACCCAACTCTTTCCAGTTATAACTTTAAGACTTCAAATTGCCCCTTGGGAGGAAAGATGGAGAAGGGAATTTCACATTCTAAACAAATGATGCCGACACACACTTGTTCACTTCTGTATATACTTATGATCAGGATATAACTTCATAATCCTAATGTCACCAGTTATCAGCAAGGCCTCTTCTTTTCACACTTATGAGATAATACCATTAAATGGTCAAAATGTTCCCATCATGAACCACACACATTTAATTTTGTCAAGTAACTTGTTTCCTTTTTGGCAGGATTCATACCCAAAACTGTTTACTGCCAATAAGAACTGCATTTAAAGTCACTGGTGATTCATGGGGAAAAAAATCAGAATTTCTATTTAGGGATGATTCTGCTTCAGTATTAAATCATGTTTTTTTCAGAGTGGCTTTCATTGTATTTGGAGCAGTATGCTTGATCCCTCTCAGTTCACTGGATTGTTATGTATTCCTCACCTGAAGTCATCATCTCAGTTTCTGATGTTAAAATTTATTGCTATGGAAGCAATTATTGTTGTGTCAAAAGACCAAAGGATAATGATTTCATGGGTAGACTAAGTAGCAGGAACTGATGAAAATCTCAGTAACAAAAATACTATTTTTCATACTAAAGCTGCTAGTGATATGTGTTAAAGGGGAGACGGGAATGAGAGGAAATAAAATGTCATTTGTACGTGTCTGTGGTTTCTTGAAGAAAATCTTTGTTAATCTTAATTGGAAAAGTAGAAGTGTGTTATGAGCTCATGATCTTTCCAGTGTGCTCCAGTAATTGCTGGAGGTACGAATTCACAGAATTTACCTAACTATCAGAGCCTATTGGCCTGTGTCAGTGAAAGGCAACTTGCAGCTCTTTCTGTGTACCTTCTCTTCACAGGAGGACATTCCAAGACAGTAAGAGAACCAGGGATACTTAGAAAAATAGTGACCAAATAGAATGTTGAATGGAATTTCCCTATTGATTGTAAATTTCGGCTAAGGTCACAAAGCAGAAAGCAACATTCCAAAGAAAGCTACCAAGAATCTACAACATACACTCCCATGGCCTCACTAGTGAGGGCTGCTACTATCAACCTTCCATTCCCACGAGACTATATTAGTGTTTCTCAAACCTGGCTTCACATTAGAATAAGCCAGAGAACTTTTCAAAAATACCCAGGCCTGAGACCAACCAATCAAGTCAGAATCTCTATGATTGGGCCCAGACACTCATACTCTATTAAAGGCTTCCCAGGTGACTCTAATATGCAGCTAGCCTGGGAAACCACTGGTCCACAGAACAGAAGACTGAGAACCTTTGGAGTTGTATAGTACTGGCTTGTAGGGAGTGCTCTGGCTTCCCACTGCCTCTCCAGGCCCAGGTCAGGGAACTTTGTATTGATGGTGCTGCTGGTTATGCTTCCCAAAGGACGTACTCACATATTCCAAAAATAACCAGCAGTTGGATACCAGCCACACAGCAGTCGTGGAAAGCCAGAGAAGGACCACAACAGGAACAGTGAAGTCAAAAGACTTGGTCTTTTCTGTGATCTCGCGAATCTGATCCAACCTAGGAGGAGCTAAAATCAGAAAAGGAAAAAAAGGAAAGACAGACAATGCCTTCTTTATCACCAATACAAATTCCTCAAGCTGAGGCCTGGTTCGCTGTGGGTCAGGGAGAAGGTTATTGGATGTGAGTGCTAAATTGGATGTGAGAGTGAAGTTTTGACACAGACCAGATAAGACTGAATTTTTCAATATCTGAAAATGACCGAAGATTTACGGTATGTGCCCAAGATGCTGTTAATGGATACAAAAAGAAAAGGCAAGTCAAAAGAACATGTTTGAAGGAAATGAGAGAAAAATAAACTACTCCATATTTGAATCCCACTTAGTTGAGATGTTCGCTTGCAATCAATGGCTACACTTCCTACATGGATTAATTGCATCACGACTTAAGGACATGAGAAAGGAATTAATTATGTAATCTCCGATGGTCCCTCTTTTAGTGATTCTTTCATAGGTAAGATACCAAAGAATTCAAAAGAGAAAAAAGTAGACTTTTTTTTTAAAAAAAGGAGGAAATTTCAAAAGGGAACATAATACTTTTTCATTTTCTGTATCTAACCAAAAAGAGTTGTTCTGGCAGCAGGTGTGTAGGATGGGGCCCAGCAAGCTAGGATGAGTCCCTTGTGATCTTCTTACCCTTCTTTTGTAATATACAGATTAGAAGCAGCATCTGGAAGTCACCCACTCCCTGGAGACTCACTACTGCAAGTGCTGGCGTGACTGGTAGCAAAATCACCAGAATGGAAGCTAAACTTCAACTCAGCCTCTAAAACCTGAAGGAAATAGAGAGCGAAAGTCCATTCACAGTGCACTACTCTACGGCTGTGGATTGCTGGGGCTTCCTGTTATCCAACCATGCTTTACTGTCATAAGTGACTCTCTTTCCTTTTCTCCTTCTGGTTATGCTTTACACATGGGCGAGAGATGAAGGAAAAGTCATGGAGACAAATACACCCAACTACAGAGAGCAGGCCATCATTCAGCTCCCTAGAAAAAGGTGCTGACTCTAAGTAGTTGACCGAGCTATCCCAAAGAAGGCCATTTGGCCAAGTACAAAATTGAGGCTTTAATTGATGGCCTTAACTCACATTTCTTTGCACAATACATCAGACAATAAAAGAAAAGTCTCTCTCCAATGTCAAGTCCAAAGACTACAGAATATTGACCAAGACGTATCCCATCAGGCTGCCATTTTTATTTTTTTCAATCGACCAATGGAATGCCTTTCATAATCACTAACAGATAAAACCCCGAAAAGGTGTATATCATCTACTAAAAGACCCAAAATAAGCTGTATATATTTCTTAAGACTGATTCTAATCCATTAGTATAGTATGTGCTAAATGAATGTCTATGTTGGGAAGATGGATAGATGGGTAAATGAGTGAACCGAAGAAAATATTAATGAACAGAAAACATCCATGTGCCAGTGAAGGAAAACCCAGAGCAATGCTCTGTTAGGGGTGGAGCCTAAGGGAAGTAAATTAAGGAAAAGACACCATAGGGAAAAAAGATCTAGAAACAAAATTTATATCAGAGCTTTGCCCAGAATTACGCTATTAATAATTATTGAAGCACGGTTAAGTATCTTTCCTTCTAAAGGAGTAAATTTCAAATCTTTTTGCTTAATGGTCTAAAGTTAAATAGAGTTTGGCCTTGAAAGGTGACCTAGCCTTGATCTTCTCATTTAAAACTGTCAGGCATTTCTTCCTCAATCCACAGCTGACAAATTACAGTTGCAATATTTGAACCAGACATGAACAACTTTTTACATAATGAAATTTCAACTAAGCAAGTTCTCTGAACTCAAAGATTTCTCACAAATTGGTATATTCTAAAAATCCACTCTTGATAAAGTTAATGGTGAGTTGTCTTAGATAGTTGAGTCTGCGCATTTGAGGGTTTTGACAACGCTCAATGCTGAATTTGTGACTTTAAACACGAGTTCTGGTTATTTTAAGCTATTCCTGTCTTCTTGATGGTACTGTAATGAAAGAAACTCAGAGTTTTTATTCTCATAAGTGTTTCCAACAAAAAAAGAAAACCTCATTTGTAGAAATCTTCTACTACCTGATAAATGTATTCATCCCCTCAAAATGATCAGTTCATAAGAATATTCACCAATACAGAGAGTGAAAGCCAACTACTCAACTTAAATCCTCATTAATCAAAACTTACTTAGTTTTCCCAATATCCTGAGAAATTATCATATAATCATCTGTTGATGGATGTGCAGCCACAAACCATTCGACATGTTCATGAATCTCTGATCAGGTGAGTAGGGACATCGGCTTCCGATGAGATGCAGCGAATGTGAAAGACCATTCTAACTGGGTGTCTCCAGGCATTGAGGACCTATTTAGATAACTTTAAAAGTTCCCCCAAAAGTTAAGATCCTAAAATACATATTGTTTGTCTGAAATGCTACATTTGAGCCATTCTTTTGGATTAAGAAAGGGCTTTGGAAGCAGATAGAATTGGAATCTACACGACTGGGAAAATTTTTCCCCCAGTCCTCAGATGGAGGACTCTCCCTAGAATGATACACCTCCCTCACCCCATACTCTCACTCCCTCCACTGGGGGAGTTTGAAAGAGAAAACCATCCTCGCCATACTCTCCCATCCTTTTCATCAATAAACAGACCAGATGAACCCTAATAATACTTTTTACATTATTTAAGTAAACTTTTTATTGGAGTACAACATACATACAGAGGAGTACACAAGGATACAGTTCAATGAATTTGTATTGAGTAAACATACTCATGAAACCACCAGCCAGATCAAGACATTAAACGTTACTAACACTCCCAAAGAATCCTTTGTGTCCTCTCTCAGTCACTTCCCAAAAGTGACTTAAAACATCAGAGATTAGTTTTGCCTGTTCTTGAAATGTATATAAATCGAATCCTGGAGTATTACACTCCTTTCGTGTCCAGTTCCACATTATGTCTGCAAGAGGATGCACACTGTTGCCTGTGGCTTTAATGTATTCAGTCTGCTGTGTGACATTCCATTGCATGAACACACCATAACTTATCCACCAGACTATTGAGGGATATTTGAGACATTTTGAGTTTGGGGCTATCACAAATAATGCTACCATGAATGTACTTGTATGTGGCTTTGGGTATATATGTACTAATTTCTGTTGGTGTATACCTATTAATTGCATTTTGACTACTGATAAAGATGAATCAATTCCCCACCAGGGTACTATTTGTTTAGCTCATATCTATTGAATGATACACTGCAGCATCTTTTGTTCCTATTGATTGGTTCCAGAGTAGATGAGGAGACATTACTGCCCACAGAGAACTTGATCACAGCTGTGCTCAGGTGGGGGAAAAAAAAAAAAAAGGACACGGCTGCCCAGTGGGCTCATTAAGCTAGGATAGGATTTCATGAAAGAGAACAGCACCTATTACAAATAGAAATGAGCTGTATGATGAGGTTGGATTTGATGCAAGAGACCAGACTTTTCTGAGGGATACCTAGAGCATGAAATGAAAGCTTGGGCCTCACCTACTATCTACCTGGCTCAACAAAAAGCCTGGGGATTAGTGTGAAAGGCCAGAGGCTTACCGAAGACAGAAACAGCAGCCACACTCTGGTTTGTGTTGTTTGGGTTGTGTTTTACTATCTAACTTTTTGCTTCAACAAGCCAGTGGGGAAGGGGGAAGCTACCTTGAGATGTGCCAAGGGACACAGAGTCACTCTCAGCCAGAGTCGCCCAAAGAGTAGTCAGGGAAGCTGATCCGGCCAGTAAGCTAGTTTAGAAGACATACTTCACAGTAGAAGTATGAGTGTCTGTGATGAGTGTCAATGGCAGATCACAGCAACACAGGAAACTTGCAGAAAAGATAATAGAGGTCCTCTATACCACGGGACAGTCTGCTTCACTATGCCACCATTTTTGACAGAGGGATCACTAGTGCTCTTACTTTCACAGGCCCTTGTGCAGGACTTTGACACACTTCCTCTAAGCTGACTCAGCTCCTGCTGCAAACTTCAAACTCACCATTGTAGCTGGCCATGAATTCTTCCAAAGATTATTCTGTTAATAAGTTAAATGACAAAGTAATTTTTAAGCATTTATGGAAATGATTATGAAGGTTAAAAAAAGAATGCCATTTATAGATAAGCTAAGAGAATGCTCACACACCACTTCTACCATCACAAATGGGGCCCAGTACCCTCTCACAAACTGAGAAACCAACCCTGATTCCTGGCTCTGGCGCAGAAGATACCTACACTCCAGATTCTTTCATTAAACAAAGATGCATTCTTAAATATTTATTGGGCACTTTATATTTGCCAAACAAGAGGTTACCAGCAACAGAGAAGCACTTTCTCCAGTTAGAGATCTCTCCTCTGAGTAACTGTGTAGAGAACCTCACTCCTCAGATAGCATTCGGTAGAGCACTCATCCTTCAAGATACACTGATGCAAAATAGTCCTGAGGTCAAGTAAGTTTTGGAAATCTTGCTGAGCATATCTCTTCCTGGAAATTCACAATGTGTATTAGTACATTAATGTCTCCAAGAACTTCTGTAATCAATAAGCTTGTTGCATTTTCTTTAACCTAACATTTGCCAAACTTATTTGATTTTGGAATCCTTTTCAATGTAAAGCTGTATCCCTGAGAAATGATGTTACTAAAAGCCATTCATGAAAGAGACATTAGCTCATCCAGGCAGCTTGTATTGGATTGCCTTCCCTACAACCAAATGCTTGAGAGAGCTGGGTTGGCAATTGTTTCTAAGGACTCACCACACAGCCTTTGCCTCATTTCTAAATAAGCAAATCACTGTGTGTTCCATAAAATTCAGTTTCCTCAACTGTAAAATAGAGAGTACATATTAATATACCTATTCTGAAAAGTCATTGCATTAGAGGAAATGTATGTTAATCCTGAAATAAAGACACATGCACAGAGAGAGAGAGTGGTATTCATTATTATTACTAAATCTACATAAGCTAGTCTCCCTTCAGAAGAACTAATTCTCTACAATAAGGATCCACCATAATGATGTAAGTACATTTTTTCCATTAGAGATCATAATCTTTAGGTCTACTGGCAAGTGAGGGAGATTTTGGCACTCAGAGGTAGAACTAGGTTCTTGAGAAGAATCATCTTCCTTTTGGCAATGCCCACCTACTTTCCAGGTGGGCACTATTCAATAAAACTTTATGCAATAATGGAAATATGGCAGGTGGCTTCCATATTGGATATGCAGTCATTTTTTCAGGAGAATTTTTAGAACAGCATAAACTCTTCTGAAACCATCTAGAAAATCTCCTTGGAAGTCAAGGGATAACCAGGAAAACCACCAAGCTTTCTCAGGCCTCATCCATGTGTACTGACACTGGGTTATAAATACAGTTTGTAGGATTGAGCATTTACACGGCAGAGTCAACGTTAAGTAGCAGCTGCATCTTAAGGTCTCTAGTTGGCCAGCTCAGTGTTGGGTTCCTGTTCCTTTTCATTCTGTAGATTTATTACAGGCAGTTTCCCAAGACACAGAAGCTTAATACTCCTCTTGCCCCCTCAACTTGTACCTGTATTTGGTTTGATGAATCACTTTAATACATACCAAAGGGTTGAAAAATAAAAATCAATGTACGCCAATCAATAGAGCTTTAGAAAGAATACTTGTTGCTCAGCTTTGTTTGACTACAAAGGGAAATTCACTTGTGGCCTAAATATGTACTAAGTAGAAACATTAAAAATGCAGATGCTAAGCTCTGATTGAACCAAAGTCATTGCCAATTGGTCTTATCTCAAAGTAGAGTGAGTCGAGTGTCTCCCCGGCATTGTGTCTTCTAATTCCACATAATGAAGTGCCAGAGAAGGGGACAGCCAGACAACTGACCCAGCCCACAAAGATGCTCGTGGCTGGAAGACATGTGGAACTCAGATCTCATGGTCCTTGTCCCCTCTGTCTATCTTTTTCCTATTCCAGGTTATCCCAGGGGACATTTGGATCTGAAGGACCTGCTTAGAAGGGGGTACCCATGTTGTTCTGATTTGAGGGACATGGCTAACAGGTGACCTGACCAGAAACATCTTCCCAACTCTGACTACCACAGAGATGGAGACCCCCTATTTTGAGTCCCCTATTGAGACAAATCCTAGAAGACTTCTTTTTTAAAATCTGCAAGTGTCAAGTTGAGTATGTTATACACTATTAGCAGATATTGACAATTAATATGGCTACATTACATCAGATTATCTGGCCTCTATACCGAAGAGCATTTGTCAAGAGGATAAAAGTTGATTTGGGGAGGGAAGTATTGAAGTTAAAGGTACTAAAGTCTCAAAGCAAACATAGTTCACCTCAAAGCATACCTGCATTCATCTGCTGGGAATGACAATCCAAAATTAAGCCAGCTTTAAGTTTTCATAGAGTCTCTGCCTCCCAACCAGCTCCCCCTAGCATTCGGCTGCATAGAGAGAAAATTGACAAGTCTTCATTATGTCAATTATGTTATTATGATAAGGTTTTATCAACACAGCAATACATCCAGAGAGAAATATTGTTTATGAAAGTTGATATCTGCACTATCTCTATCCATGGTAAGAACCACTTTACTTAGCAGAAACCAAGGAATTTTGTTCCCATTCTTAAAAATTTTTCTAAAGCCAAAAAGATACTCCTCCCTCTCATCTCTAATAGCCTAGTTACAATTTGTGTAATTATCTGGCCCACTAATGACTCTTTCGAAATTTGGGTACCATTGTCTGTCTCAAAGTTTTGTGTCTTCCAAGGTTGGTAGAAAAAACATTGACCCACCTGTACACACCTGATGCCCTCACTCACTCTGCTACTCTCTGCTTCCCCTTCCTTCATGAGTTGAATTCTCTTACTCTACAATTCTCAAAGTCATTGTCTTTCCAATAGCTTTCCAAAATACTTCTCTACATAGAAGATGAGTAATTAGTACATATGAATGTCTCCTGCAAACAAAATGCCCATAATCTTTCTTGATTCCAGTACACATCTGCCACCATATCTGGACTCCATGAAGCCTGAAATGCCTATAATCTTTCCTGATTCCAGTACACATCTGCCACCATATCTGGACTCCGTGAAGCCTGAAACACTCCCACAATGTGTATCTATCCGCTCTCATTTCCTCACCATGCCATAAGTGTTATGTTTCAGACCTCAAGGCAGGCATTTCCCACCCCTGTCTTCCTTGGGATAGCACTGCTCAATAGAAATACCACGTGAGCCACAATTATAAATTTAAATTCTCTAATATTCACATTAAAGGTAAAAAAAAAAAAAGGTGAAATTTTAATGACATTTTATTTAACCCAATGTATCTGAACAGCAACATGCAATCAAGATAAGGTTATTAATATTTTGCATTTTTTTTTCTATTAACTCTTCATAATCCAGTGCATATTTTACATTTATAGCACATCTTAATTTGGATGCTTATATTTTCTTTAGAAGTACTTGGTCTCTATCTAGGTTGATAAAATTTACAATGGAAAAGTAGATTCACATACCTAAGTTGATCGAAATAGACTTAAAAGTTTTACTATACTAAATTGGTATCCATTTTTTAATTTAAATTTAATTAAAATTAAAAATTCAGTTCTACCTATAGTCATCCTCATGAGGCTGCTCCTTCTATAACTTGAGAACTAAATGGTCGTGTTGCATTTTTCCTTGTTCATCAATGATACTTGCAATATACTTATAACACGATCTTCTTTGATGCTCATATTATCTTCTCCCTCTCATCATCATCTATTGACTTCTTTATCATTCCCCTGTATCTGTCAGCCCCTGGCATCCAGTCCCCTCTCTTTCTCTTCACTTCAAGTCATCCAGTCTCTGGATAATCTCAGTGCTGTGTGATGTCCCAACCGACACCAAGCCTCAGAGTTTGCTGACCCCTGGATTACAGTGACCTTCAACTCCTGTCCATTTCAGCTACCTGCATCCATGGCTACCTTCTAGAGTTTGTCACTGAACTATTCCACATCTCAAATCAAGTAGTCACCCCATTCCATGTCCATGTTCCCCTAACCTCCTGGTCATTTCATTCTCTGTATAAAAACACTCAATACCTGGAGACTGCCCTTTCCTCCCAGCCTATAGTCTGAACTCCTGTCAGCACAGGACAGCACAGTGAGAGGGTGAGGAACAGAGTTTATGAAACCAGACTCCTGAAGTTGCACCTAACCACTGCTGCTTACAAGCTTTGTGTGGCCTTGGGCAAATTACTTAACCTCCCTGCACTTCGCTTTTCTCCTGTCTAAATGAGGATGACAACCCTGTGAGAATCAAAAATAAAGCACTTAGCACCCTTTAGTCATTACATAAATTTCTTAAACTTTTCTACCCAGCCAGGATAAAACAATACTCTCCGCGGCACACTCAACTCCCTATGTCCTTTGTCCTTCTGCCCCACCCACTAGGCAAATTGACAGCCAGATCAACGCTGCTGTCTGCCTTATTATCTATACACAGGCAACTAAGCCCTACTGGAAAATTTTGACAAAACAGTACAAATTGGTACTACCACAAATGCTGTCTTGATGTCAGCATTACTGCGTGAGCAATTTACTTGTCTTCGGTCAGCTCTCTCCACCATTCCCCACACCAAAAAGGCTTTTCCCCAATCAGATGTGAAGGGCTATGAGGGCCAGCGTAAGCACTAGCAAATCTCTAATGAGAAATTACTGGAGAACTGAACACTAGTCAGGAAATGAATGGTTTGAGGGTTTTTTTGTTTTCGTTTGATTTCAAATGGTAGTAACAAATGGTAGTGGTGTTAAAGAAAAATGTATGTAAATGGCCTCTGCCCAGCCTAACTCATCTCTAGAGGGTCAGATTTGCCCACTCAAGGAACTGGGATTTTAGAGTCAGAGAGTGGAATGTGAGAGCAAAAACAAATTACAGAAGACATGGAAATAAAGCTGAAGGAAGAAAGAAATTTTCTTAAGAAAATGAGGCTCTTGGAAGCCAGACTGGGCAAATTCCAGAGAGAGGTGTCACTGTCCCTGCTTTTAAACATGGTGCGGTAGGCTGAACAATAGCCCACAAAGATGTCCACACCCTAAATCCCAGAACCTGTGAATAGTACCTTATCATGAAAAAGGGAATCTGCAGATATAATTAAGGATCTTGAGTTGGGGAGAATACCCTGCATTATCTGTGGGCCCCAAAGGTAATCACAAGTGTTCATATAAGAGGGAGGCACAGGGAGACTTGATGTTGAAGTAGGAGTTGTCAAGACAGAAAGAAGAGATTAGAATGATGTGAAGAAAGGGTTGGTTGTGAGCCAAGAAATGCCAAGGCAGCCTCCAGAAGCTGGAAAAGGTAAGGAAATGGATTCCTCCTTGGGGCCTACAAAAAGAACCAGTCCTGCTAATACCTTGACCTTAGCACAGGGAAACCAATTTGGGACTTCTGAACTACAGAACTATAAGAAAATAAATTTCTGTTGTTTTAACCCATCAAGTCTGTGGTAATTTTTTACAGCAGCAATAAGAACCTAATACACATAGGTAGTATGGAAAACCTTGAGCGCTAAGGAGCATTTCCAGGTGACAGGTCTGGCCTGAACCACGAGGGAACATTCTGATTTTCCCCTTAGGTGCTGGTGCTGAGATGAGCCTACAAAGATGAATCATCAGGACAGCCCTGGACCAGCACAGGCCTGGGCCCAATGACACGCTAACAGAAGGTTCCTCCTAGAAGGAAGCCACTTGCTCAGAGAGAATAGTGAGTGAGACTTGTTTGAAAAACAGATGCTTTAGATCCTCCCAGAATTAATTGACCTTTCACATATCTCTAACTATTGGGGACCACACAGGATCAAACTAGATGGAGTATGTTAGAAAAAAAAAACCTCTGGATAGGTTTGTTATGGGTTGAATTGTGTTTCTCCAAAATTGATATATCAAAGCCCTAATGCCCAGTACTTCGGAAGGTGACCTCATTTGGAAATAGGGTCACTGCAGATGCTATTAGTTGGGGAAACTCTACTCCAATATGACCAGCGTCCTCTTAAAAGTGAGAAATTTGAACACAGAGACACACATGAGAACATCAAATAAAGATTAGAGGCATGCTGTCACAAGCTCAGAGAGAGGGACCAGGGTCATGATGACACCTAGGTCTCAGACTACTGGCTGCCAGAACTGTGAGAAAAGAAATTTGTTGTTTAAGCCATTCAGTTTGTAGTATTCATTATATTAGCCCTAGAAGACAAAATCCTGAAGGAAAGAAAAAAGAAAATGAATAAAAGTTCCCTGATTCAATGGACAGTGCTGGCTTGATGCAGGGTAAAGAAAGAACAGGACTAAAAGGAGGAACTGGTTAAAACATTAAAGGCCAGCTAGGCCTGCTTGGGGACAAGAGGACAGAGAAAAATGCACCTCCTAGCTGCAGAGACCTGCAGAAAGGGCTGTTTCCATTGCCTGATGTAGCCATGGCTGGAAAGAATCAGAAGCCAAGAGAGGGAAATTTAGGGGTCAGTGGGGAGTTCACAAAACCCTGGGGCACAAGTTGTGGAAGCACCAACCTCAGCTTCAATTTAGAAATATGAGGGTGATCCTCTAGCTGAAGCAATTGTGGGCATAAAGCAAGCAGTTTATGTGTCGTGGTCCTGTCTGCCCTTCTCCATCCATTTCTCTGGGCGCAGGGGCTCCAGCTAAGAATGCCTTGGGATCACTCAAGGATGAAGACGTTCAGAAAAGCTGGGACATGGAGACTGTGAGGAAATCATTTGCGTCCGTACTTTATTGATAAGTTCCTTGCAAAATTCTCACTTCCAATTACAGCACATCCATGAGCGATTGCTCTTAATAACTTGCAGGAAACTGATGGGTTTACAATCACAGCTCTAAGAAAGGGAAAGAACAGTTCATAGAGAATTAGAAAATAATTTATCTGTGTGAAAAAGAAAACCAACTTCCCAACCAGATTAGAGGCTCACTGAAGGAGGCACAGGTCTTTGAAAAGTGGAAGCCCCACCATGGTACTGTTTTTTTTTTCATCATGTTCCTCCATAGGCTTGTAGATGGAAGACTGGTGGATTGTTGTTGTCCCTCAGCCCCTGGCCATCTCTGGTTATGGCCATGCCCTCCCTTTAGTGTGCAGGCTCACAGGGCAGGAGTCATCTTCTCTTGCAGCTAGAACAGTCCCCATATGTTCCACAGTGCTTACTAACATTAAAAAAAAAAAAAAATACTAAGCCATACAGACATATAATCATTAGCCCAGAGCTACTATCATTTAGAGCAGCAGTCTCCAACCTTTGGCACCAGGGACCGGTGCGCCTATGAGAATCTAATGCCTGATGATCTGAGATGAGCTGAGGTGGTGATGCTAGCGCCAGGGGCTGCAAATAAAGATGGAGCTTCACTCACTCACCTCCTCATCTCCTCATCTCCTACTGTGCAGCCCTGTTCACGGACCAGCACCAGTCCACGGCCCGGGGACTAGACACCCTTGCTTTAGAGGATGAAACACAAGGAACAACCCTTGATTACAGTCAACTCAGGAGCAAGCCTGAGGCTAACGAAAGCTTCATTAACCCAATCCTTGATGGGCCACAGGTGAAGGAAATCAGGGACATGGGAGTTTGATCCAGAGAATATTTTAATATTCTGGCTTTGTTTTATTTATTGTGTAATTCACAAGCCAGAAGACATTATCTGGTCCTTTGATATTTAAAATACATTAATTCAGGTCTCCTTTCCTATACTGGCTTCATATTCAAGGTCCCTACCAGCCCTCAAAGTCCTGCTTTCCTAGAGATGCCCCACCTCTCAGGGTCCTCTTTCTCATGGCTGTTCTTTTGGAAATTAGTCACTTTCCCTTGAATTTCCCATTGCCAACACTAAAACCAAACCAAAACCAAAACGCCACTCACTCAAGTCATAAGTACATGCAGCCTAAGGTTGCGGAAGTTCAGAGGGGTTTGCAATGTGGCAAAGCAAACAACAAGTAATTTTAAAGTGAATATTAAAAATCCCTTTTCTTAAAAGGGCTTGTCCACTCCTCCACTTGGACCTCTTGGTCCACCCCTTCCACACCCTCCAAGCTCCCATAATACAGTGGGGCCCCACTGCCCCCGATCTTATACACAGGTGTCCTATAAAGACCCTACTTCTTCCAGTTTTTCCAGGAAATCACCTTCTTTCCCTAAGCAACTCACAAAGTTTCTCCTAAATTAAGACAATTCCCTCCTAAATTACTAAGTTTTCCACCCCAATACTATTCAGATCTGGTTTAAACTGGTTGATTAGTTTTGTGTGGGCCAGGGGTGGGGGGTTCTGCCCATTTTTCCTTCTTTTTAAAAACCAATTAGTATGATTTGTTATTTCTTTTAGTTTACTACTGCATTTGGCTTAAGTTTCTGCTTATAAATAAACCTATCTTGATTCACCACTCTATGCCTTTTTGTTTTACATCATGTTTTGACAAATTCTGACAAAGTTAAAAAGAAATACGAAGAAACCAACTGTCTCCACTTCAAATTTATATTAAGAAGTTAAAATTTATTCTGGCTAATAACCACGTAGGAAAGAGATACTTATAAAAATAAACCTTTTTTTAAACAAGATAAAAAATGTTTCATTGACATTCGAAAGTAATTTAATCACTAGTAAATTTATTTTCTCCCAATCCAGGAATTAATATTGGAACCTGTAAATGATTTCACAAATACTTGGACAAACACATCCAGTGCCCTTAAATTCATTTCATCTCATTCAAATTTTAAAAAAGCAAGAGAGGGGAAATGAGATATTATTTTGCTAATGGTGGACAGATTTGCAACACTCGTGTCCTAAGGAATTCTGAAGTTTTGTTTCTATCTCTTCCCTACTCCCTCCCATCTCCCTCAGAGGAGACCAGGAGTTCCTTGTACTGTATATATCTAACCTCTTTAAAGAATCAATTCTATCTGAGTGGAGGTAATAGATTTAGTGAAAAGAATACGGATATATAGATATTTGAATACCGGCTCCGCCATTTCTAGCCATATAACTTTGTATAAGTTATTTTGCCTCTTTGAGATTCAATTTCCCCATTCATAGCTTGGAGTTATCAGAAAATTTATCCAGAATTTCAAAATAGGTAAAAGGGATTACTGGGTATTCTTTCAGTGCAGCACTGTTTTTCTTTCTATTGTCTGGTATATATTTTTTTTTTACTCTGTATGGTCAGAGTTTAACTTGCAAACTTTTGTCCAGTAAATCCTTACTGGATAGGATTCAGGACATGGCAACTTGGCATACTGAATAGCTCAAGCTGAAGAAATTTGAGAAAAACAGCAAAAGCAGAAGGTCACTCTGACCTACTCTCCCTCCTTTCCTAAAACAGGCCACACGACCACTTGTGAAAGGTGCCTCTCCTATACCCAGAGGAAGACATTCTGGTCCCTGGGGAGTTGGGGCCTGAGAAATCTGTACGCATGAACCTTGTTAAATTCACCCTTATCTTCCTAGTTATTTGTCACCATTTACCACTCCTAGCCCAAACCCCGCTATCTTATCAATTCTTTGTCTAATGGGTATAAAAACTTCCTGCTCTGGTCACCTCTTTAAGTCTTCATTCTCTTATGAGGGCTCCCATGTACATGTAAAAAAATTCAACAAAATTTGTATGCTTTTCTTCTGCTAATCTGCCTTTGTCAGTTTAATTTTCAGGCCCAGCCATGAACCCTAACAGGGTCAATGAAAACTTCCTCTCCTACAGGATGCAAATAGTTTTTATCCAGTGGGAGGCATAACCACAGAGATTATGGGTTTGGGCCATGCTGGACATTACTCAGTTTGTATCTTATCCAGTAATCATATCCTTACATTGTCTATAGGACACCTAGTGTCTTCAATTCTCTCTGAACTAGTTTTAATATCTTAATGGTTCTTTCATGAATTAATGAAATTAAATGTTTGATATGTATTCATTTCATATCTGCACAAAACTTATGGTTTTAATTTTGTGAAATTATGCCTTAACAGAGAGAATCATTTCTATCTCCTTGGGTTATGAGAGCATTCAATGAAATGAAATAAGTAATAATAATAATGTTATTCTATTAACTACTTATGCTGTACCAGCACTGTTTTTAAACATGCAGTTTACATGTACTAACCCATTTAATCCTCACCACCCTGTAAGATAAGCATAATCCCCATTTAATAGACAAAATTGCAACATAAAATGGTTAGGAAAGTTACCCAGGATCACAGGGCCAGTAGGTGTCAGAGCTGCTATACAAACCCTTAGGGACAGTAAAGAACCCAAGTGCCTACTACTTGGTGGAAGCCTTTCTCTTCCTTTTTTATGACCCCAGAAGCACCAAGACCCAGCTGTCCTTAACATATGGGCTATGAAGAGAATGTGGTAGTTAACAATTCATTGCCAGCCAAGCATTTGCTGAGGAGTCAGTAGGTTATCTGAGTGGGGCCACCTTCCCTCCTGCCATGCTCCCAGCTAGACTCTGCCCCCGATCCTGCCTGCATAACGTTCAGCTCCAGATCACCTCCTCCGGGAATCACTCGAGTCTCCAGAGAAATGCTTCCTCCTCTGAACTCTGGCACTAGCCTTTTAGAAGTTAAACAGATGGATGCACACGTTAATCACTCTGGACAGTGCCAGGATCCCTCTTGAAACAGCCTGGTCCTTTGGTGACGGCTGGTAACTAAAAAGAAGACAAGGAGAAGTCTAGAGATTTTCTTGATGCCATGGTTCTCAGAGAAGTCTCAGTCACAGGTCTCAGTCACAGTTCAAAACTGGTTATTCTGAACCAAGTTTATGAGAAGGGCGATAGAAAGAAAAGACAAAAATTCCTTTCCCACACATAGAACACCATCATAACCACCCACACCACAAGAAAGACAAAAGAGAGCATTGCCTGAAGAGACAGAGAAACTATCTGGCCTTTGTAACCTTCACTTTTATCTGAGAGACACTTTTCTAGGAGAGTATTCCTATCCTCTCTTTGGGACCACTTAGCATCTTATGGCCTGTCGTCCTTAGGCACTGAAGGATCCTGACTTTTCTAGGTGTCCTGGTACCTTGGTTTCTCCCCTGTGCTCAGCATTGAAAGGTCTGAGAGATAATAACCATGATTCCAAGACTTCTGCATATCACCTGAGAGAGGTCAAACACTCTAAAGTCGGGGGTTCCCAAAGTGTGGCCCACAGACCCTCCAGAGTCCCTGTGACTCTGTCAGCCAGTCCATGAAGTTAAAATTGTTTTCATGATAATAGTAGGACATTTATCTTCCTGTTTTTGACATTTGCAAAAGCAATGGTGATAAAACTGCTGGCGTTTTAACACAAACCAAGGCAGTGGCACCGAATTATACTAGTGGTCATTGTATGCACTCAGTTTTTAAAAAGTCAGGTTCATTTAAAAATCTCCTTGATGAGTCAGTAAAAAATAGCAATTTTAGTAAATCTCAACCCTGAGTATACATCTTTTTAATAAGCTTTGTGCCCAAATAGAAAATGAGCATAAAGCACTTCTGCTATCTTGAGGCTGTCTCAAGGAAAAGCACTTGTACAACTGAGTTTCAGGCTGAACCAGCTGCTGTCTTCAGGTAACACCATCTTTACTTGAACGAATGACAGACTGGTTGGTAGACATTTGCCAAACAACAAATCAAGTGAGCCTGTCACTTATAGGAAATCTGGCAGTATTTGTTAGCAATAAAAATTGAGCTTCCAAACAGAAATAGAATTTTGGAAAACTTCTGTCTACCCTATGACCTTGACAACTTTGAAATACTTAAAGGCTTTTTTCATGAGATGGGTGGTGATAAAAATAATTGTGGTTTTTTGATATCATGTGACAAAAATGAGTCAACATTTAGAAGAGCCATATAACTTAGTGACCCACATTTTTCAAATAATCAATGCATAATGCTACAAAATTATGTATGGATAAAAGGTATCTATTCAAAGTGAAATATAAACCCATTTTTAATTTTACTATACAGAGAATTTTAATGTACAGAGGACAAAAATTCATTGATGTGTTCTCAGATTCTATATGGCATGTTAACTTAAAGAAACCATCTCTTGTTGAAATGTAGTTCAGGATCAAAAATATATATTCACAATTATCTGAAAGATTAATGAAATACTTGTCCCTTTTCCAGCTAGATATACTATGAGGTTCAGATTTTCTTTACATGCTTCAACTAGCACAACAGATTAAAAGCAGAAACAGGTATGAAAATCCAGTTGTCTTCCTTTAAGCCAGACTTTACAGGGATTTGTACAAAATATGAAACAATGCCACTCTTCTCACTAAATGTTTTGTTTTGGCTGAGTTATTTTTCATAAAACATCTGCTATCTATGTTAATATATAATGGGCTTATTATTGTTATTCTTAAAGAAACATCTTTTTAAATGTCTATTTTAATTTCTAATATGGTAAAAATTGATAGATAAAAGCTCTTTAGAATCCTCAATAGTGTAAAGGGGACTGAGACCAAAGAGCATGAGACCTGCTCTCTAAGTAGAGGGTTTAGGTTACAAATAGGTAGTTTTGTTTGCTGGGTTAAGAGGGACCGATGCAGGTCAGAAGTCTGTAACACTGGCCCATCCTGGAGCCTGCCTATCTGCAGGCCCCTGTCCTTAAGAGGGAGTAAGAATTCTTCCCACTCATATCAGAAGCCTTCCTAACACGATGTCTTAATTTATCTCACCTGTCCCTCTCTGCAGCAAAATATAAGCATCCTTGTGGATAAGAACCATAACTTCCATTCTTTTGTGTCCACTAAATACCTTATAAATGGTAAATACTTTATATTATAGATGGATTTTCATCAAGAAAATGTTTCTCCTATGGAGCTGTGTTCTCCTAAAGGAGGACTCAATTGATTTGTTGTAGTGGCACTTACACAACCCGGGGTGAAGTACACTCTGTCTCTTCTCTTCAACCCAGAGGGCCAGGAGGAAGGAGAAGATGTCTACCTAGTCGGCCAAACTAACCCAATCCGACCTTTTCAAGCTAATGTTGCAACCAGATCCCTCACATTCTAAGGGCAATTTTGCCAGCCCACAGCACACTGAAACAAATGAACATAAGCACTGCAAATAAGGAGGAAGCAGTTGACTTCAATAATCTTACATTCCTATAGCACTTCAACCTTTCCAAATGATGTACACCTCTCACTGGATTCTCACACTGCTGTGAGATAGGGTGGCCATCGTTACTTCCCATTAACCAATGAGCAAATAGGCAAGGAGAGGCGAAGGCGCTGCCAGCCCCCTGACAACAGCTTGGGGCCTGTCAGCACTGGAAGCCAGGTCTGCTGACCCTTAGCACAGTGCTCTTTCTATGGCCCTGTGGGAACTCTGACTCCTGCTGTCATTTTGGTTTTGAAAGGAGCAAGGAGACCAGCGGCCACCTGTGCTCTCACACTCTTGTTTCTTGGGCTCTCTCCTCTAATTCCCCGATTCAAAAGCAAGAGTCTTCCTTTTTTAAATAAATTGCATCCTGACCTGGAATATTTTCATCTTTAAAAATTTCCAATATGTCTATGAGATTCCTTATTGATATCACCATAAATCACAACTCAAAACTTGGCCAGAAACACAAACTTTGCTCTGTAGTTTAGTAATGGAATTATGTGCCCTCTCTCTTATGTCTTGCCTAGTAATATGTGTCAAAGTGCGGAAGGTGTAACATACAGAGACATGTATATTCAGGCACTACATGTTCCCATATTTTCCAGATGGTTAGATACAGATCAAGCCCAGAGAGCACTTTCTAAAAATAGTTTGCTGTTAGAAAATATATGAACTAAAAAGCAAAAAAAAAAAACAAAATTTCAGGACTTCCTGTTTCATTTCATTGTTTCAAGTGTATGAAATAATAATTTGAGGTCTAACACACTAGCGGTACAGAATGTAGATTGAAAGCCATCTGAGGTTCTATGAATAAGACGAGTGTGTTTATAAACGGGCTCACTTGTTTTTGCTCCCAGGGTATAATAACTATACAGGGTATATTCTTATGAGACCACCGACAGTCTGGATGGATATTTTCAAAATATCACAGAGGGTCAGGTGTGTAGTCAAATTGTAGTGGCCACTCTCACGATAATCAAGTTATGGCTGTTTCACCAGTGATTTCCTCACCTCCACACAGAGCAGAGAGAGCTCACTCACCTGAAATCATCTCCCATTTCAGAACTCGGGCCTGCCAGAGACGGCCAGCTAGCTAAAGTCCTCTCATAGTTGCGTTTTCATTTCATGAATATTAATGAAAACAAGGAATGCTGGACTTGGAGGCAGGACTGTTTCTTTAAATCCCAAGGTGAACAGAGTTCACGGCGATCAATGGAGAGGTCCCTTCTAGTCTTCACTCCTTAATTCATTTCTCTGGTCTCATTTTTCTCTTCCGACAGGGCCTAAGGTCCATCAGACAAGGGCCTTCAGTGCTGCCAAGAGACAGGGAGCCCCAGGATTCCCTGTTGCTGACTCCCAACTCTGGGAGCACAGGAGAGGCCTGAGAAGGCCACGCGCTAATTATGCAGCTGATTCTATCACACTTCCCAGCTGTTGGCCCACTTGTTAACGCCTCTTAAATTTTCCCCAATGGCTTTCAGATGTTTTTGATGTTAAACTTTGCCAAAGCATGACCTGTGTTTTCTGAGACTAGGCTTTTGGAGTCAGACGGGCCTAGGTTAAAATCCCAGCTATATCCTCTATCTGGCCCCGGAGCAAGCTTAATATCTCTGAGCTTCAGCTTTCGTACCTGAAAATGAGGGACAAAAATAGCCTTTTGTGAAAAAGAGATTAAAAGAGATTTTTATGTGGAGTTCCCAGAACAAGGTCTGATACATGAATGTAGTTCCTTTGCCTTCTATCCTCTTATCAAAACTGAGAGGACAGTCAGGTCAGTCAATATGGAAAAGCTTTTGCTAATCCTATCTCTAGTCTTGTGCTATGGATACTGACATGACAGTCACTTAACCAGCAGCAGCTACTACACATGGGCTCCTAAGAATCAAGACTCATAGCTCCAGATACACTCCTTTCTTTGACAGAAGTCTGGAAAGATTAGTTCTTCCAGCCACAGCTTAAAATGGTTAGGAGAGCTAGTGGTTCTTAAGCTGGCTACACATTGGAATCCCCTGGAGAGCTATGGCAACATACCAAGTTGGTTCCCACTCTGAGATTCTGATTTAACTGGTCCAGAATGGGGCCTGAGCATCTGTATTTTTAAAGCTGGCACACGTGATTCAAGTATGCAAAGAACTGAGAGCCACTGGGTTCCAGCTGAAAACACTTGGGTTGGCCCAGAGGGAACTGTGACTTCAGTCTCCTCTGTGGATGCCCCTGTCAGAGGCGGACTCATGACATTGTTTGTTTCCTTGGGGCTGGCAATAACCATAACCAGCAATTACTAGAGGGAACCTTGCTCTAGTTATTTATTCACATTTTGAATTTTAAATTCAGCCCCAAAGCCTCAACCCCCTTCTGATCTTGTGTCAAACAAATACAGCCTCCCCACTGTTGGTGGCAGACTGAAGCTAGGATGCATCTGACTCTCGTTCTTCCTTGGATGCCTGTCTTGAGACATTTTGTGCTTCTAAAGTGTGGTCCTACTTTTACCGATAATTTATTTCAGTGGTGCCTATCCTTACTGATTCCAGGCAGTCCAACAACAATAATTGGTTACGCTCTAAAACATTCAAGCAAAGAAGAAAGTATCTTTGATACTCTCCCCTCCAGTGAGAATTAGGTTGCTTAAGAAAATGTAAAGAATCTCCGATTTTATTTTCTAGATTTTTGTTCAACGATCCAAGCCAGGAGGACGGGGAGAAGGCTGGGTAGAGAGGAAAAAGAGGAGGGGGGCCTTGGAGGAAGGGCAGGGAGAGCTGAAAGAGTAAGAGCCCATGAGGGAAAGAGTTTTCAGACAGCCATGGTCTATGGTTTATGCTCCTAGAGCCCTGACTGGAACACCAACATCTGGGCAAGAAGTGAGGAAACACCGGTGAGGAAAATGTGCTGGCTTCTTCCAGATGTTCTTCAAAGGATTTTAGTTACAAGACACTAACTGGTGGCTGTGACTTCTAGTGTGTGCTGCCACCTTCTGGAAAAGGCACTTTTTCATTCCCACATCACTCTGTAGAACATATATCACAATCTAATTTATAGGTGAGGAAGCTGAGTCTCTGAGAGGCAAGTCACTCACCCTCAACCAAGGTCAAGTTTAAATCCACATATTCTAGTTGTGTCTTGTCCAGGGTTCCACACATGATTACGACGATGCTTTTTTTCTTGAAAGTACAAATCTCATTCACAGTAGAATCACAGTAAAAGTAAATATAAATGGCTGCTCTGAAACCACAATAGACAGCTGACTCTATATCCTTGGCTGGATGTCCAGGGTCTGGCTGAGTTCTCGAAGCAGCTGACAGCCTAGCTAATCCGACTGAGCTTTAATGGACTTGCTTTCTACTTCGGTGAAACATATTCATTATTTGCTCTCAAACTTAGTCTATAGAGACTAGCCATGGGCTTTTTGCACCTTCAGACCCAGCTCAGATCTCTTACTTTGACTCAAAACTCTTGCCAGCTGGGTCTGGCAGCATCTAGGCACCTCTTCACAAGTTTGTCCTTTTTTTGTGAATGCTCCTTCAACTGGCCTGCAGCAGCTCTGTGCTTCTGAAGATAGCAATGCCGTCTCTTTCCTGGCAGAGGTGGGAAGTGCACCCACTTCTCTCCACACCATCTCTTGGATGTTAGCCTGAGAGATGGAAAGGCCCGAGTAGGGCTGCTCAGGCCAATGAGCCTTTTGAGAAGTCATAGTACCAAGTCCTGAGTACTGAGCATTCACTGACACTGACAGGGAGACTCGAGGAAGTGGAAGAGTCCATCACACCACCACCAGTGTCTCCACCTCCAGGAATTTATAATCAAATGGAGTAGGAGAGAGGGTTGAGATCGATAGTTCGTGGCCCTCGCAGTACATCAGAAACGCTAAGCCCCACTCCCCAGAGACGCTGATTCAATTAGACTCAGCCATCAGTACTTGTTTAATGACACCAGGTGTTTCTAATGTGAAGCCAGGCTTTAGATCCACCGAACCAGACAAATGCAACTGAAATAAGAGAACATGACATTCACTCATAAGAAGGTTCCACTGCATTGATGCTTGCAGATGGCACCGAACTAGAGGGGACAGCTGCAGAGTGTGCCATTTAAATTACTGCAGAGCTGTTGAGAGGCAAGTGGGCAAAACTTGGGGTTAAAGGACCTCATTCTGAAGGTGTCCAGAAGGAGGAAATGGCCTGTGCAAGTCTCGGTCATGGGAGTCAGTTGTGTGCTGTGGATAGAAAAGACACACACCTGGGTATGAGAGCATGAGGCTCGTGGTAGCCCTGAGACCCCTCATATGGGGTTGTTATAAGCTGACTCAAGATACAACTGTGAACTATTTATTCCACAAGGAGTCAGTCCTTTTTGACCACTGTTTTATTGATCTAATGTTCTTTTAGAGGAGCAGCTATGAAGACCATCCCTACGTTGTTCAGATCACAGTCGGAGGACATCATTTTTCCACCCTGTTTCTCACCATTCTGTTCAAACTTGTTAGTTACAATGGCTCAGTCATTATTTGGAACTCGGTATCCCTGAATCATCAAGTGGCTTTCTCCTGTGGCTTTTGTCCCAAAGTTCAACATAGTCTCCTGGTAAACAAGGCTGAGCAGCATATAGTTGGAGCATTACAGGCTGAAGGTACGAGCAGGCCTAACAGCCACTAGGCCTCTTTCCCTTATTCTCGTCTCAGCATTCTAGATTTTATCACTCTTGATAAACTGAAAGAAATGCTTTCCTAGGAAAGAAGAAGTGGGGAGAGAAGGTTTCTCCTAAAAGCCTAAGGTGGAAGCTGGCCAGGGCACCCACTCCAGTCTTCCCAGCCCAGAAGCATCTCCAGGACCACTTAGCCCTTCCCCAGCCATGCAAGAAGGCAAGAGAAACTCTGACTGATTATCCCAAAGGAGAAGGAACAAAAGAGGCCCTGCCCTGGGGAGCAAGAGCAGTTCAGCCTCTCTGTGTCCAAAGAAAAGCACTACCCATGAAACTGGGACCAATAAAGTCCTGGGACCTTGGCCCCCCCACTTCAAAATGGTCCTCCTGGTTGTTGGAGGGGTAGGGGGTAGACATGGGGGAATAGGTCAGACAGGTGGCTGAGGTCTCTATACTGAGGCCACAAACCTAAGTGACCCAGCATCTGCCCTCGGGGTCAAGGCTGCTTATTGGCTTCCCCAGGCCTCTGCCTTAAGTTACCCATAGGAGCAGTTCTGAAGCCTCTCTCTGTCTCGGGTCATTTTCCTAGCACCTTATATAGCAAATGACCTTTAAGAGCTGGTTTCAGACACCAGGTTTTCAAGTTAGCCTATGGCTGTCCAAAGCCTCCCAACCTTTTATTTCTATGTCTGTCTCCCCGACTGGACTACGAGCATCCTTGCCACCCAGTGTATAGGTCCTAACACATGAAAAAAGCTTAATAAGTGTGAAATACAAAAATAAATGAATGCCTTTATAGTACCCCAAGTTCCAAAGTTACCCAGCTGGTCTACTTCTTCGGCCTTTGAATGACTGAAGAAAGGGTTAGTCTTTCTCCAGCCTCTCCCATTCCAATCCTTTCCACATTTCATCCTAGGACCTACTTTCTAAACTTTTCATTATACATCAATCAGATCTTGGCCCCAGCTATTAGTGAATTCTTTTAGAGAAATTTGCTCCTAATCCTAAATACTACATTATATAAAATATTGGTCCTTGATTTATTTTCAAGAGAAATACAAATTAGAAGTATATACATAAAATCATGTCCTTGGTACATACAGTTCAGTACTTTGAGCTCTTCAGAGAAGGGATTCTATAAAAATTTAATAATGGTCTCCTTCGAAGAAGTGAAAAAGGCCTCTCCATGATGGATGGCTCTGAGAAGTATTAAAGCAATTCTAATATCTTTCTCAAGTTTTTCTATGAGCCTCAAAATCCAGAGAATCTCATTTTCTCTTTCTCTGAAACAGAAGGCTCTAACCATTACAGCCATGTCAGAAGTGAAAATAATCCTCTCTCATCAGCTGTCTTCTTCCTTTTCAGATAGGTATCAGCGAGCTAGTATTTATTGAACACCTATTATGCACATATAGTATTTCTCTTTACTCACAATTCAATGTTTAACTCATATTATTTCCCAGAAAAAATAAATTCTTTGAGAAGACCTGAGTTTTTCCCATAGCTCTTTCTGACTTTCCAAAGATTAAGGCTAGTTCTGAATGTTTGTACGCTATGAACTGATGAAAACTGAGTCCTCCCCAAGCCTTAGAATAAAAGAGCACCAATTCCCCAGTTGATAATCTACCTACCAAATAGCAAAATCAGGGGATATTAATCACGTACAGTTGCATGCATCATTAAAACATCTCTGTGAGACCAGGTTTACCACAAGCAGTCAAATAATACAAAACCTCTATAAAGTAAGTCAAGAAAAGCAGAACAATACCAGCCCCTATTAGTTATGTCTCGAATCAGTAATTACTCCCTGGAATCTATTAAATGCCAGATACACAGCTCAAAGTTCTGGAGTGGGAGACATAAAAAATAATTTTGAAACAATGTAGAAAGGGCTACTAAAGAGGCCTGTGCAAGGGCTATGAGGGGCCAAAAAAGAGAGACTCTGATTCTGAAAGAGCTGAGGAAGGCTTCGTGAGGAACTCACATCTGAGCCGGGGTGTTAGAATGCATCAGCACGAACTAGGCAAGATTCGGGGGAGAAGGTAACAAATGTCAGGCAGAGGAGTGTGGGGTTCTTCCAGGAGTAGAAGATGTCCCAAGCAGTTAAAGTAAGGAGCCTAGTAAGAGGTGAGGCCTTTTGAGGTTTGGGCAGCATCCTATATCCAATAAGGGAGGTGGAGGGAAACCTGTGGGGACTTTAAGACAAGATATCATATAACAAGATTTGGTATCTTGAAAGATATATCTGACAGAAGTGTGGAGGACGAATAGGAGAAGAAACTGGCAAAGGGGCAGACACAGCTCTCTCCCTTCCTTCCTTCCTTCCTTCCTCCAGGATACATACAAATCATTCCCATAGGTGTCATAATGTCACCAGGAAGCAGCACTGATGCTTTCTGGGAAAGCCAGGCTCTGTCTGAAAGTCTGCATTTCAACACCCACCATATCGACCTCGATTTAGGACAACTGGTACTGCAGAGGCAACTGTCCCGTTTCAGTCCAGCCATTACTTGTGCAGCACACATTGTAAAACAGTGTGATGGTTCTACCGGCAAATATCCTGTATTGAGTTCTCCGGTTTCTCAACACTGTGAAGTTCTAATATTTCCCTTGGTTGTTTTAAAGTGGCAATTTCTATAGCAGCAATTCTGATGGTATCTGACAAGGTGAGAATTTAACTCCTTCCAATGACAGAAAAGATATCTAAAGGCATTTGTCTCTGATCCTATAAACTGTGGCAGCAGAGTTGGGGTGCAGTTTTGAAGCTCTGGGCATCAGGCCCACGTTGGAGTGCGATGCAACACAGTGACAGAAGCCATTCCCTCTAAATGAATTTCAGAAGAGCTGGAACTCTACTCCCTATTCCCTTTTGGAGCTGTGAAATTGCTTCCTTATCTTCTCTTTCATTCTCCCCCCCACCCCCCCCTAGGAAGAATGACTGAATTGATCTGCAGTTTCTCCTTTCTCCCCTAAAGAAAAACCAGTTTTGAACCCCTTCCTATGTAAATGGTTTCTCTCTGTGAAACCAAAATAGATCCATCTATCTGGTCTTTGAGTTTAACCCCATAAGGGAAAAAACAGTGAGTCAGAATTAAGCTTTTTTGGAGAAAGAAATGAGATTTTTACTCATTCAGTTGGAAAATAAGAGATGATTTCCTATCGGACAATGAGCACACACGCAAGACAGCAGAGCGTCCCCTTGTCTCATAGCACCAGGGCACCTCTATGCTGGCTGGTCCTCATGGACCCATCATGCCTGTGTCATTTCTTTCCCTTCCACATCCCGAACAGTGTCTGTCTTATTCATCTCTGCATTGGCACTGCCGTCACAGTAGATGGTACATCATAAGGCTTCCATGGTGAATGACACACTGCATAAGGTCTCCACAGTGGATGACACACCGTAAAAGGCATCCACAGTGGATGACACACCGTTATAAGGCCTCCACAGTGGGTGGTATACCATCAGAAGGCCTTCAATTCAATGACGACCTTCTCCATCCCAGGCATTGTGCCAATTGCTTCAGATAGATACAATATTGCTTAATTTGCTCAAAAAAACCATTTTACATATGAAAAACTGAAGGCACAGAAGGTTTTTTTAACTTTTACAAAATTACATATCCAGGATGAGTCAGCAGAGATTTGAGCTCAGTCCTTATGACCCCAGCAGATTCAAACTTCTATTTGACCTACACTATAAAATTAAAATATATATATATTTCCATTGGAAAAAAAGTCTTCCATAAAACCAAGGTGGAAATTTTTTTGTGTTTTTAGCACAACAACGACAGACTCCTAGAGCCTGTTACTCAAAGGATGGTCCACAGACCAGCAGCAGCAAGTGGGAGCTTTTCAAAAATTATATTATCTCTGGGCCTATTCTATTGGAATCTATATTTTAATAAAATCAAGTGATTCGTCTGTACATTTCAATTTGAGAAGTACTGCTCTACCCTTCTTAAACCCTTAGAATGTGTTCCCCAATTACTCCCTCAGTTATTTATCTTACCATCCCACCTTTCCTAGGCTCCCAACAATCCTTCCATGTGTAGGATTTCTATGAGTACACCCTCATCCATTAGTGTAAATAGATTTTATGGTGTTATACCTATGTCATCTCTCTAAATGTGATTGACGGAGTGAATACTTATAACCAAGCTTGCAGCCACAGTCCAGCCACGATGTACTGCAGTAAACTGGCTTCTACCATTTAATCATTTAATCCAGTGGTTCTAGACACTGATGCACACTAGAATAACCTGAAAACTTTTAGAAATTACCGATGCCCAGGTTCCGCCTAAGCCCAATCAAATCAGATTCTAGCATAAAGAAGAGTTAAGTGCCTGGCCTAGCCTATCACAGTGTCTTGTGCATAGTAGATGCTCAATAAGTGCTTGTTTATTGAATGGATCCATTAAATTCAATATCCCATTATTCACTTATAGTAACATTTACTATTACTGATAATCCAGAGTTTTCAATCAAGTGACTTACTCAGCCAGAATTTTGCTCTTCCTGACTTAATCATGAAATGAATCCTCTTGTTTCTTACTAGAATATTGTGCATCCAGTGTTGTTTAGAGATCTCACAGGTGAAAAAATAACTTGGGCTTTCTTTTCTGGAAGGAGAAGAGCTGGAGATATAATAAAATATCACCAAAAAGAGGTCATGGAGTCTAACTGTGCATAAACTGCTCAGTGGGTTCCTATTTCAAGCAAAACCACATCCAATCATTTACAGAATGAAATTGCAGAGTGGAAGAGCCAGCAGGAGATTGTTTCTAACATTCCCTACTCCATAAGTGTACACAAGACAGTGGTAATTATGTGTCTTTGTGCCTTGGATGTGGAAGTTGTAGTCTGGACTGAAAGAAGCGGGCAGGACTAGCCCAGTGCTAGTACAGGATGAAGGTGATCATCAACACTGGAGAAATCCCAAAAGTAGCCCCTCACCAAAACCTTACAGGGCAGAAACTTTCTAGCCATGTGTCTTCAAAAGCCCTGTGTTAACATGTCACCATATAGCCAGGGAGGTGTAACACAGGAATCCATCTGGTGACACAGGAATCCAAGAACCCAAGAAAATGGAACGGGTATCAGCAAGTTAGTCAATGGAGGTGCTGGAGAGGGAAAGAGGGAGGACCACAGAGGAGCTGTGAGATGAGGGCTGGTGCCTGGAGGGCCACCTCCCTGGAAACCAGTAGACAGTATGGGGAAATCGATGGCTTGGCATGGAAGGAGATTCACAGAACGTTGCAGAGATTAGCGCCCCAAAACAAGAGTGAGAAGCCTAGTTTCCTTGACAGCTTTCCATAGAATGGCTGTAAGGAAAAGCCAGAGGCTGCTTAGATAGCTTGAAAACCTCTTATTTTAGACATCATGAGACCAGTGGGCTTTGCAATCCATACTTATTTTTAAATCAGTGGCTGTCGACATGCTAAGTGCTAAAAATAAGTCTGTTCTGCCTTCTCCACTTTATAAACCTGAAAATATTGAAGTTATAAGGGTGTTTCCACCTCTGCCACCCACTTAGTGTCGATTCAAAGGTGAAACTGTTATAATTAGTCCCTTTCAAATGATCCTGACTTTCTTCCACCATCTTCCAATTCATGAACACAAAATCTGTTGAAGGGAAACTTCCTTCTCTAGGAAGAAAAAAAAAAATACCACCTTGTCAGCTAATTATATCCTTGAGTTGAGCAAATCTCAATTGCTTTCCTCTTCTTGAAATTAGAAAAATCACTCTTTCTCTCCCTGGGGTGCAGAGACGTGTAGTTACTTTCCCTGGATTTTCCACTCAACCCTACCTCTGAGGTCTCCAGACTGGCTCCATAATAAAAAAGAGAAACCTTTGCTTTTATTGACTTTTGTACAGCTTGAGCCCAACATTGAAAGCAGACACAGGAGACCTGACCTTCACATATAACCAAAACTGTTTGGTAACGGAAATAGAAAATGTCTCACCTCAATCCTGGCTCACTCTTTTTGTACAGATGCTTCTCAACTTAAAATGGGCTTATGTCTCTATAAACCCAACATAAGTTAAGAATATCATAAATCAAAAAATGCATTGAACCTACTGGAAATTATAGTTTAGCCCAGGCTACCTTAAACATGCTCTGAACATTTACATTACCAGGACATAACCCCATCGTAAGTTGAGCAGCATCTGTAATTGCCTTCCTCGTCTTCCTGCCAGAAGCAGAAGACGCAGTTCGACATTTACTAGACAAGTAGACCCAAAATACAATATCCAGAAAATGCTGCCACATGGTACACTGTACAGTATCAGTAGTTTTTCCTCATAATCGCACGGCTGACTGGGAGCTGCAGCTCGCTGCTGCTGTCCAGCATCATGAGAGAATATCGTACCACATACCTGGGGAAAAAAATCAAAATTCAAAATTCTAAGTATGATTTCTACTGAATGCATATTGCTTTTGCACCACTGTAAAGTCAAAAATATCACAAGTTGAACCATCGTGAGTCAGGGACCATCTGTAGTAGCTACAGAAAACTGCTCATTAGTGGCCCCTGGTTTCTTTGCTGACCTGTCCCATGTTATCCTATTTTCCATGTCATTTTCTAGCATAAAGTCAAATGAAAGCTAACCTTATAGCAGGTCAGAATGTTGTGACTTTTCAACAGCCACATTGGGATTTTGACACAAATACTTCAAGCAACAGATAAGGCCTGCGTAGCATTTTAGCTCAACCTTTAGATCTTAAATGACAAAAAGGATCCTGTTTGCTAACACTGATTGAAATGACAGGTTGTAGAGCACCACTGGGGAGAATTCTGAGGCAACAAACTGGCTCAATGGGAAAGAATGCCATAATCAATTAGCAAGGGCCTGGCAGCACCCAGAGCCATATATTTGCCAATCCCATTCAAGATGGAGCCGTCTGAAAGTCAGCATCACCAGAGAAGTGTATATCGGTCTGGTACACAGAGTTCTGAATGCTCATCCCAGATCTATGGTTGACCTCCTGTGATTTCAGACAATATTGCTTTGCTTCACTTCCTCGTGAAGGAAAAGATTCTGTAGACAGTAGTCCCCTTGGAGGTGCCTGAAGACGAATGGGTTAATTTAAAAGCACTTAAGTTTCTTTGAAGGAAACAAATTACATAAATCCCAAGCAATGGTACCATTATTGCCTGGATTACCTACATAAAGAAATAAATGTCTTAGATTATTGGATTTTTCAGTCTCTGTGAGGTCCAAATAAATTGCTACCATAAGTGGCTTAAGATGAATTGACCAATAAGAATACTATATAGGCTGAATCTATCATTGAAGAGTTTGATGTGTTGTTAACATCATCTGGTCAAATCTCTAGCACAGTTACAAAGAGAAGATGGTAATGGTAGATGTGATCCTCTCAAGCACAGACAAGAGATGGCCTCTTGCTTTCTTGCCGTGAGACTAGTGGAGCTGGGTGCTCCACCACATGCCTCACTGGACCATTGATCCTGCGGCCGTCATCATTGTTCCCGGCCACCTGACTTAGCCCTGCATTCAAGCAGCAGGGTCAATGAACTCACCAAAAAATTAATCCGAGGGCTCAGCAGGAGACTCACAACAGCAGATACAGGGACTTCTGTAGCTGGTACCCTGGACAGGAAGCAGATATCTGCAATGGCCTAAAACATGTATATATTACATGTTTGGGGGAGAATAAGAAATGGAAACAAATTTGTCTTTAAAATGTTGTGTTATTAACATAGTGACCACAATGGAAAGTGAACACATATAATGTAGTGTTGGCTGGATAATGACTGAGAACTCTGCAATTGGAGAGATGAAACTCAGGTTCTTGTCCTTGCTCTTCTCCCTACTGACTGGGCAGCCTGAGACATGTCACTTGACCTCTCCATCTCCTCATTGGTACAGGAAGGAACTGGACTAGATGACCTCTCAGGTTCTTCCATTTCTGACTTTCTGTAAATCCATGATTCTGGTTTTAGGTACCCAGCAAGAAGATAAGCCCCATTAGCACAACTTTTAGCATCCAAAATTCATATGCTACCCTTGCACCCTGGAGGTATTCAGCCACAGTAGACGGGCACTTCTAGGTGTCAGGGCCACCGGGGAAGAAAAGATCAATGCAGCCTCCTCAGGAGGCTGTTGTGTCCTCTCTCTTAACACTGGACCCAGTAAGGCAAGAAAGAAAGCCCATCCAGACACCATCAAGGATAAACAAGTGGGTCGACCTTTGCAACTTCCAATGGGACCACAAACTGAAGACACCCAAGATATTAACAGTTTTACAAACATAAATAAGAACTTTGGGGACTGGGGACACCAGAACCCCCGGAGGTGAGAAGGCCCCTTTCTGTTGGTCAAAAGGAAATGAGTAGCAGGAGTCCCCTGACCACTCCTCCAGTAGACTTCTACTCGCAAGGCCTGAGGCTTCGGGAAGGAGGAGGGCAGCCTCTCTAAGTGGGCAGAGGCTCTCGTGCCCTCTGCTGGGGTAACAGCATGGGCAGGAAAACAGACCTCACAACCCTTAGAGAGACCAGGGAAGGCTGCTTTCTGAGGCAAGGATCCCTTTTGGCAATTTTTGGGGTCAGGACACTGGACCCGGAAGTCAGCACTAGACTTGACATCGCTCAGGTTAGGCTCCTGATAAACGGTGGTTTAAATAAATTGAAATGTGATTTAACTAAGCCTTTGTGTAGCTGCAACATGAATGGCCTCCAAGTAGTGAAACAACTATTGCGTCAAAGCCCTCTAATAAAAGCCCGAGTCTGCTGACCTACTTCAAACTTTAGAAATTATAGTGGCTCTTCACCAGTCTTTCTCCTAAACTTCTGATTTCAATAGAGAACTAAAACGCCCTTTCTAAATGCTTCAGCATTTTGATTTTTTAAAAAATTTTAAACATTTTCAAATTTGATATTGAAAAAATATTTCCCCATGATTTTCCAAAGGGCTTTCACCTCCCGTGCGCCATCTCATACACCACTCAGAAAGAGCAGACCCTCTCCATTATCGCCATGTTGCCAGTGCAGAATCTGCCTCTGTGAGGGCTGGGGGCCCGGCCTGGCACAGCTGGGTACTTATTTTGTTCTAAGGATAGACAACTTTGCAAAACTTCAACCCTCTTCCTGACCCTTGAGGAAATCCTGGGATGGCTTTGCGAAAAAGTCTCATCCCAGCGACTATTTATACTTATTTCTGGGAGCTACAGGCTGAAAAGGAAGGGCTGCGTTCACAATTTCCCTTTTCAAATTCAAGAAAACCTGATACAAATTCATGATAATAACATGGGCTCGAGTGGCCAAGCATATTTCTATAATTGTTTTCTGAAGAAGAATCGGAAACAAAACAGAACAAACAAACAAAAAAAACACAAGTCAGCAGAACTTGAAATGTCTGCATTGTGGAATGGCTGGGCCAGCTATCAAGCTAGCTGCCAGGTGCCACTGCCCCGACTCAACCTTCTGCTGTCCTTCAGCCCTCATCTCTCCAAGTAGTGAGGCCACTACAAAGGTTTTCCTATATTTCATCAAAATCTGAAAAAGAACTGAAAGAATCTGCCATTGGCCTTTTGTTTACCTTCTTACCTTTCTTGAGTATGTTTGATAGTTTAAACTTATTTCTAATATGGAATGAAAGGAAGACTCCTGTTGTTAATAAAATTCTAGGCATTGGTAGCACCTGGAGTATTTGGAGGGATCAGGAGAAGGACAAAGAAGCTTCCCAGGACCCAGGAAGTGTTTCTTGTTAAGATCAGTGCGCACATTCTGACTCGAACCCACAGTTGAATGGGGACCCAGTTTTGGATGATACCCAAAAAGAACATGAAGTCATCCCAGGTATTAAAATTACTGACTTTAGTGACCTGCTTTTCAAATTTTACCTTTGTCTGAACTTCAAGAATTCTCGATGTGTAAGTGCACATATGTATGTGTCTGGAGTACTGTGTATGTTTGTGTACATGTGTGAGCACATATGTGCCTGGAGATGTAGAATTTTGGAATGTGTAAAACTTAGGCTAAATTATTGTTGAAAATAATTACTTATAGGTGAAGAAACTGAGATAAAAGGAAGGTGAAGTGGCATGTTCAAGCCTGGAGAATAAGTCCCCTGTGAAATGAGAGGTGAGTCACCAATCCACAGACCCAAAGCTTGTTGCACCCCATCCACTCCTGGCGCCTGCCCTAATTTAAACTCAGTGTTTCTTAGGGTCTCACCAACACACTTGAGTCTTTTTCACATGGGTCATACCTGGGGTAAATTATTATTCTATTTGTAGATTATTAGATTAGAAATTATTAGTTTACCGAATTAACTTACTCTTCATCAGCCCTAAGGAAGGATCAAGGAATACATCAGACCTTTTGAACACTAGCTCAGGCTCCTTTTCTACCCTGTACCTCATTGTAAGTCCAGTATGATGGCTTTTTTGATGTATCGGTTTGGCTGGATTACAGTCCCAGTTATTCAGTCCAAGATTAATCTGGGTGTTGCTGTGAAGGTATTTTGCAGATGTAACTGAAGTCTCTAATCAACTGACTTTCAGTAAGGGAGATTATCCTGAAGAATCTAGGTGGGCCTAATCAATCATTTGAAAGGCCTTCAAAGCAGGACTGAGATTTTCCCCCCAAAAGAAGAAGATGTCCTATGTATAGTAGACTTGGCCCTTGCCTATAAATTCTAGCTTGTCTGTGATCTTCCAATTCTGGGATGTTGTCCTATGGATTTCAGATTTGCTTTACCAGCTTAATTACATAGACCAATTCCTTGTAATAAATAAGTGAATGGATGGATAGGTAGGTAGGTAGGTAGGTAAGTAGATAGATAGATAGATAGATAGATAGATAGATAGATAGATAGATAGATAGATAGATAGAAAAATAGAGACAAATAGTTGTATAGATCGATAGATATATAAATACATCAATATAAATCTCCTACTGGTTCTGCTTCTCTAGGTGATCTCTAACATAGATTCTAGAACCAGGAGTGAGGTTTAAATACATGAAGACATGGTTAAACTCTGACTAATATACCCAGGTTTCCCTAATGTCCACACTGTGAGACTTGAAACAAAACAAAAACAAAAGAATAAAGGAGAGGAAAATGGGCTGATTGTCATTTTTTCCAGGGCTTGAAGCAAGGTTAGGAGTGATTTATATAAAGGCTAAATGACTTTATAAAGAGAAAGCAACTACAAATCCAACAGGTACCTCTTCTAAGCTTATAAATCCTACAAATGTAGAGTGTTCTTCCCCCAGAAAAACAGTACCATCATTAAAATGCCAGTGAATCCTGTAATAAGTTGAACCTAAACAAGCTGAATCATTCCTCAATCGAAGGAAGAGATATGGTCACAATCTGGAAGTCTCTCCCATCTGGCAGGTGAAGACACCTGATAACTGAGTTATCCTGGCTTCCCGTCCTGGTGCCCGTCCCTATAATTCCATCTCTAAAGCTCTCCTACCATGGGGTGTCAGGGCAAAGGTTTGGTTTATGTCTTCGAGGTTCTCTCCTCCATTCCCATAAAGATGACCAAACTCACTGTCTCAGAAGTCACTCAACTAACAGATTTTTATTGACACTTAATACATCCAGGTGCTTCTCTGAATGCCAAAGATAAATTACTGTCCTCAAGAGATAACTTTGTGGTCAGAGAAACATTATTTTTCTGATTATATGTCTTTTACTTTATTTCTTTGTTTTACTTTAATGTATAAATAAGTAAATAATATCAGAATCTAGTAAGAATTATGACAAATATGAAATTGCGTCATGGGGTAGAAGGGATGACAGGAGGCAAGAGGGCCAGACTCTAAGGAGCTAAGACCTGGAGAATGAGCTGGAAGGAGCCAAGCAGAGATCTGGAGTGTGAAGATTGTAAAAGTAGCCACAAATTCTTCCCCTCCCTCAAAAGGTGGAGTCTCTCTCTGGCCTTGGATCTGGGTTGGCCATATGACCTTCTGTGCTACCGGGGTGTTAGCAAACCTGATGCAGAGGCTTGAAAAGGGTGCGTACATCAGGGATCATCTCGTGCTTCTGAAAACACTGTGACTGCCAGCGTGTGAAGATGCCCAGGCCAGCCTGCTGGATGACAAAAGACATTTAGCTAGTTGCCCTTGTTGTCCTGATTGACAGTATGACAACCATTAGAACCACCAGCTCGTGAATGCATGAGCCTAACAGAGACTAGCTGAGCCCACCAGGCCTGGAAGAACAGCCCAGCCAATCCACAGACTCATGAGCTAAGTAAGTGGTTGTTTTAAACCCTTAAACTGTGGGGTGTTTGTTGGATAGCGAATGCTCACTGATACAAGGGGGAACTGGGTACTCACTCGTTACATTTGAGATGGAGCCTAGGAAACTTTAAAAGTCCACTGTCTCCCTCAGCATTCAGCTTTATCCACACCTCCATGAGCTTTCCGTGTTATTACTGACAGGCAGTTATTCCTGGCAGGCGGTTCTCTATAGATGCCTTGTGTTTCTGCATGTCTTGGAAGCAGAGCCACTGACTGTCTTTGTTCTAGAATATCTTTTTAAGGATTTTTGTTTAGTGAACAGCCTCAGAAGATAGAGATAGTGTGCCCCTTCAGAGCACAGGGTAAGCACGCTTATTGCTCACTGTAAAAAAAATGAGTTCTGTAAGCTCAGAAGTCCTCTCATGTAACATATCCCACTGCATATGCAGATGTCACCTGGTCCTGTTTATGTCAGCCTGTGAGAACTGGGGCTTGGAGAATGGGTACGAGAAATTGCTGATATTCTGGCCACTGCTAATGCTGTGAGTAATAAAGTCCTTTGTCTCTCACTCGGGTGTCTCCAGTATTCTGCCAGCGTCCACGACACTGTGGCAGGCTAATTCGTGAAAGTGAAAGAGGGTAAAATCTCAGACCTTTCACAGTTCTTGACACCAATTAATCAAAACTCCTCTATGTAAAACTATGAGCCAAACTCGCATGGGGAACACTGCTTAGGTCTGTAAAGGTCCATTTCTCTGAAAAATACCCTGGAGAAGTACATTATGTGCCTGTTCCCAGGAACTCCAGGACAGTGACATCTGTACACATCCTTCTCTTCCCTTTAAAAGACGCAGGATAAAGGCATGAAGCCAAAACTAGTTTTTGCATCATTAAAGGAAATGGTGAGCTAGATACAGATACAAGGACACAGAGCTTTAAAAGGAAAAGAAAAATATAGCTAGTTTCTCACTTCCTGCTTTCTCTGCCCCTCACTCTAACCCCAGCACTCAGCAAAAAAAAAAAAGCCGACTTAAGCACCTGAGCAGTCCATGCACAAACTCCATCATAGGAGCACAGAGATTCAGAAATCAGTGAAGCTAGGAAACTTTTTAAGTCTTTATTATAACAGCTCGAGTAAAACAATCATAGTTCCTACTCCACTGGATACATACACAGAACTTCTCAGGCATCCTATCATTTTAACACAATTCGAAACTCCATTTTCAAGGCAAGAAAGACTTAAATATTTGTTCCTAAAGCCAGTGTCTTCAATTCACCCTTTCCACCAGAATGCTGTACATCTATACATTTAACCCGTCTTCGGGTTTGTCAGATAAACCCCTGGCTTTGGACTAGAACATCAGGAGAGCGCTGATGGATGGAAGACACTGAGGCTCCCGAAGAAAACCCTCAAGGCATCCATTAAATGCTGCTGAGATGTCCTACAGAAGCGCAGTTACTTACCCACAGCACCTGAGCTACGCTGAGCCCCTGAGCTGAGCTTCCAGAAAATGTCCTTGTCTTTTGTTTTTGGGTTAATGTTTTCAGGCCAATTTCTTCTTCCTTCCCCACAAATCCAGATTCTGTAGGACGTGACCCATCCTCATGCTACATAAAGTACTAATTCCTCTAGATATATGTGCAATGGTGGTTTTGACCCTAATTGCTCAATAGAAACATCTAGAAAGCCTTTTTTAAAAATAATGCTGATTTCCATAGGCCCACCCCGGGCATAACATAAAAGCACTGCTCTGAGCACAGAAAATCAAATACGTTCCATTCTAAAAGGGGGATTAAGGTGAGTTTTGAGATATTTATTTAGCTGGAATTGGAGATCAGAACTCCCATTCATTCGTTCATTCATTCAATAAACATTTTGTAGATCACTTGGTAAATGTCAGACACTGCCCTCAAGGGGTCACAGTCCACAGGGGAAGAGTGATGAGAAGCGGCAACTTTAATGCCTCGGAGCGGGAAGTGCAGAATGCTAAGAGAACAATGGAGGGCGCCCACCCTTCATGTGGAGGGCCCATGTCTTTCTTCTCCTGCCCGTCTCAGTCCTTGGCCTCCTCACCCTCAACCAACCACAATGCACTTGTCTGTGACTGTGAAGTCCAGGTTCTAAGGGGAACTTCATCATCTGCAACCATTTACCAAAGCCAGATGCTGCTTTTAATAAATCTTGTGAGGACCTAAATAGCTTTTTCCTCTCTGATTTAAAACAGAGATTTCCAGAAAGAACAGGAAAAAACAACTGACATTCCTAAATCCCAAGGTTACAGGGAAATTCGGAAGTGACACATTCTGAGTGGGTGTCAAGCTAGAAATAGAGAACCCAATTCAAGGCTGACGAAATGGGCCTCTGGCATCATGTACACGGAAGAAGCCAGTGCCACAGCAGAACCTTCTATGGGAAAATATCTGCCCAGAGCAGAGATGCCAAGAAACACATGCAAAATCAGAGCTGGGAAATAAGACTACACTCAGACCTTGCACTACAAAATATGGGGTGATGAGTTACTCGTTCTTAGGAGATGGGTAGTAACTGTCTTCAGCCACATTATCAGGAAATATAATCTGCCTTTTTTTTCCATGTGCTATCAAGTGTCCTTCACAAAATGAGCCATACAGACAGACAGATGTCTTTTGCAGGAATGCTGACTCCCACAGAGCACCTCTTATGATTTTCTGGAATAAAGACTGCTGTGTGTGCCCTTCGTCCTGCACTGTGACTGACACGGGAACACTGGAGCCGAATACCAACTCCACGACTCGACGGACAGATGATTTTAGGAAAGCTGTTTAACCTCTTTGGATACTTCCGTCTCTGCTCTGTAAACTGGGGGTGACGATGACAGGACTGTTTCACAGAACGAATTAAACGATACATGTAAAGCTTTTAGTTCAGTGTCTGGCACACAGTAGGTATTCAGAAAGAGGAGCTATCAGTATCTCCACAATCTAAACCCACATTTGGAAAGCAAAATCATATTGCAATTTTAAATTTCTAGCTTCCTGCAACGGTGTCCTACGTGTTCCTCCTTATCTAATATATTAAAAAAAAAATCCTCTATTTAATAAACAGTATCTCCCAGGTCAGCACTGTGTGACTGAGACTAAGCAGATATGAGACAATATCAGGAAGCTGACACACCCTAACCCAGCTCTCACACACTGCCAAATTGTAAAAGGTCTGTAATATCCTGTTGCTGTGTATCTATTTAGATGCTTCGACATTATCACTTTTAAGTCAAGTTTTCAAAAAATAGAGAAAAATATGACTTCCTCTCAAGTTAAACAATATTCTTTTATTTCAAAACCTTTTTCTAGAGTCAGGCCAACTAATGTGAACTCAGGGAAATGAACATGGAGCGGGGTGGAAGGAGGTGAGATGATTCTTTAAGAAGCATCAAGACAAAGAAGAGTCTGGATGCAGGCTCCCTGAAGGAGCGTACTTCTGGGTACTTGAGTCTTCTGGGCTCATGGACAGGCTGAGGGAAGCTGCCCCAATCTGCAGAAGTTTTAAATGGCATGTGCTCAACTCAAGGGCCAGCATCCATTTCTTCAAATCTTCGGAATGGCTCTTCTTGATACAAAAGGACAGACTCGGACCACTTACTAAGAGCAGCTCTGAGAGGAACTTCCAACAGTTCATTGTGTTGCCAGAAATCAAGCTCTTATGTCCTCAGTTCCCAAGATAAATGGAGCCATTTGAACTTGTTCAGCAAGCATTGTGTGGATGCAAAACTGGACACAGGAAGCACTGTCTCTTCATCTTTAATATTAACTTTTTCTTCGATATTGACCAAGGAGTGAGTAAATTTGGAAATTACCCTTTTTCCTGACCATATCTCAAGCACTGAGCTAGCTTTACATTTTCTTTGAAAAGCTGGATCTACTTCAGAAATGCATGTGATTTCAAACCAGCACGTAGGCACTCAAGAGGTCTGCCATGTTCTTGATCCCCCAAAAGTGAAAACGAAAGAGAAAATATTTAGAGATATTAAAGAACCAAGAGAAAGAAAGAATAGAATCCTCATATCTGTCATAAGCAGGACCATTAAAACTCATCAACTAATTTTAAGGAATCAAGGCTAAAAGTCATGTAAACAGATACATCCTGCCATTAATATGCTATTTTAATTTAAAATATAGAAATGTACATCTATTCATCAAGGCCTAACCACTGAGTATGAGCCCATTAATTCAAGTTTCCCATTGTCTTTCTTGCAACAAACATACTTAAGATGCATCACTCAAGTACAGACTGCTGGCTCTTCACCCAATTCTATTCTCTCCCTTCTGTAATAAAAGCATTATAGATCAGGGTGTTTCTGCCCTAAAACCAAACATTTTCCAATCTCTCTTGCAGTTAGGCATGATCATGTGACTGAGTTTTTGTCAAGAGATTGTTTGCAGAAGTGATGGGTTTGTACTAGAGTGTTTGCAGAAGGCATCTGGGATGACGCCTTAAGATAGAAATTTGCCTTCTCAATGCTCTTTCCTCTTCTGATTCCAGAACTTATAACAGGTTTTCAGCCATTTAGATAACAACAAGGCTTTAAGAGTCCACAGTTCAAAATAATGAATAACCTGGACCCCTGAACGACTGCACAAACAGACTTCCCTCTGACCTAGAGTGCTAACCTTAAATTACTACCTAGAAAATCAAACAAGCAAATAAAATGTTATATTCTTTAAACCATCGAATTATTGTGAGGCCTCTTTGTTCAACAGCCTTAGTCTTCCCCTCATAATCTAATCATCTATAATATTCCGTTTCGATTTGTTAATATGGACTAAAAACTTAAAGATATATCTATATATAGAAAATATTTAATCTAAACTTAAAGATATATCTATATATAGAAAATATATCTATAGATATATCTATATATATATTTAATCTATATAAAACATATATAGATAGATATAAACATATATAGATAGATAGATTTATATCTATCTAGATAGATAAATAAATCTACATAAAAAACAATCTGAGGGTAGACTCTGTCACATTTTTATGACTTTCCCTCCATTTTTTTCATAGATGTCTTACCATATTAAAATTTTAAAGGCACTTGATTTTATCAAGTCTTTACAAATCATTCAATATAGTTTTAAAAGAAATAATTTTCTTCATTTTCACATTCATGTTCCAACCTTTTAAAGTAATACCTAATGAAATTTATATTTATAAAACAACATAGCTGGCATAAACATGTTGCATAACATGTTGACCCTTGGTGTACCGGTCAGCCATTGCTTCATTACAAATCATTCTCAAACTCACACTTGTGCAGCCAGCTCTTTAGACTGGGCCCTGCTGAGCTCCTTCATGGGTCAGCTGCAAGTCAGCCAGGCAGCTCTGCTTCTGAATGTTGGCAAAATGTTGGCGGAGGCGAAGGGACAGCTGGGCCTTCATTCGGCAGACTACCTGGGCTTGTTCAATGAGCCACAGTGGTTCAAAACAAGTCCCAAGGCCTGCCAAAACTCAAAGGTAGGGAATGGACTTTACCTTTCAATGGGAGAAAATACTAAGTCACATTGCAAAGGGACATGGATACAGGGAGGGGGTCAATTGTGAATATATTTTATAAACAGTCTTCCACACTGGTAAACATATAACTGGAGGGGAGGGGACAGAAGTGAATGAACATATCCTGGGAGTGACCCACTAGCCAAAAGTGTGCGGACAGATGCCACGTGTGTCAGTCAGTGTGATTTACAGGGAGAATGGAGGTCACCTGGTATTCTAGGACAACCATGAAGTGGGTGCCATTAAAAAGAACTCTTGCTATTTCCCAAACCTGAGAAGCTTTTAGAGCAAAATGAACTGCTTTTACCCTCCAAGGGACAAACATTTTGGGTTGAGAATAATGCGGCAGAATGTTGGTTGGTGCTCACTAAATGTACAATATGCATCCTACATTCCTCACCCCCTTAGGGCTATGTGACTAGTTTTGGCTACATTACCTCTGAGCTGAAACAGGAAAAACCAGTGTGCCTCCTCAATCTCTCCCTTCCCTTTTAGCAGTGACTTTGAAACCCACATGTACCAGATGGTGTAGCTATAAGATTGAGGGCCACCCAACCTAGATTTACATGAGTGAGGAATGATACTGGCTGAGATTTCAGGATTTATCTTATACGCTATCATATGCAAGTCTACCCTGATTGATTCAAATGGTAAAGCTCAGCTGAAAATGCACAAGGACTCCAGGGAGACAAGAATGATCTGTGGAGAGCATCCATGCTCAGGAATCAGAAGTCGATGATTAATTCATGGAGTTCTTAAAAGAGATTCCCAGGAACAGAGAATTACTATAGTGTCAGGTTAGTTCCAGTCCCAAAAGAACTAGTTTTGTTTTTGTTTTGTTTTGTTCTAAGAGAGAAAGTTCTTTGACAAGTTCCACTTTCTCCAGGCCCCAGGAAAAGAATAATGTGAGAGACTATTCTCTGTACATCCAAATTTACCCTCAACTCTAGAGCTTTACTGGGGGTGGGGGGGAATTTGGGGGGTGTCAGGTCCTATGGTAGGTGGAAGGGGTAGTATGTCTATTTTTATTTTACTCTGAATAAATTCCATTACTGAGGAGCACTGGGTACTGAATCCACCTATAGAGAACCCACCACTTCCTCAAAGGGAGGAAGAGGGAGGGGCCTGGTTCAGATCAATAGACAGCGAGCAGTAAAAACTTCAGCTGAACCAAGGTCGCTCTACTTAGGAGCCTGACCTCACTCCTCCTCCAACCCCTGAAAGGCATTCTACCCTCACAGCCGCAGCTTCCTGACTGTACACGGGAGCTGGTCAAATCCTAACACGAAAGTTCCAGACCCAGAGTTCTAGGAGAACCTTGGTAAGGCAGTTTATTCAGGTTCGTAAGTGGGCTCTGCTCCCTGGGATGCCTTCTTGTCTAAGTAGGTGGGGAGGATGAGTGTAAACTTCATTACTATGATGATTAGAACTGGAAAAAGCAGCAGATAAATGTGTCTGTCCATACTATGTCATAATGATATAGCAATTACAAGTATTCTGAGACACTGAAACTAAACACATTTAGAAATATTTATAAGTCCTCAGGGGTTTGAGCTTCCTTCTCCAACACAAAATCACTTGGGATGACATCCCTCTAAATATGTAATATCCCCCCAGCCTGGTAAATTGGTGGAAATGAGGAAAAGATTGGCTATAATGTACATAGGTTAACAGAGGCCTGCAATTACAGAAAGAGAAATAGTTGAGGAGGCTTGAGTTGGAGCAGAGGAAGATTAAGCAGAAAAGATAATAACAACTAAAGAGATAATACAAATGATCTAATTCTCATACATTTAAAATCCAGCAACATGGATTCTTCTCTGACACAAGAATCATGATTGGCTCTACAGCCCTAGTAATCTAACACCATAAATGGTACCTACATACTAACATTACAAGAAATGCCAGTGTCCCTTCTCCCCATGATTAATCAACCTAAATGTCTAACAACTGCTCCAGGACAGGCAGTGGTGAATAAAACAAGCAAAGATCAGTAAGGCACAGGCATGGACCAGTCTGAAGGAACGCCAACCTCAAACATTCAGGAAGCCTCAGCTCGGCTGTCTTCCTTCACACATCTGGCACCATACTGGTGGCCCTTCTGCTGCCTTGCCCAGCTCAAACACATTCACTTTTCAAAAAATTGATTTCACTCCACTAAAAAAGGAAATACCAAAACCATCTAAGTTGAGAAGGAAACACGCCAGGTATGTTTTTCAACCTTTTGCATGCCCCCTGGCATATTCACCTCTCTGAGGTACCTGGGTTGGTGATTAAGGCAATAAGGATCTAGAGGGCACTGAGGATCCTGAGAAGCTAGGGACACTGTCAGAACCACTGTCCAAATCCTTCCCATTCCTCACAATCCAGTATTGATGTCACTTCTGTAAAGTCTTCTCAAGTACCTTGCCCAAAAGAAACCACCCAGATAATCCTATCTGAAGTTTCCTTATGGCATTAATCATGTTCTTTCTTAAAAAACAAAAACAACCAAAAAAAAAAACAAACAAAAAAAACCATGCCTTCCCTCTCCTCTCAGACTTCAAACTCTGAGAAGGCAGGACCCATACAACATGTTTAAACTTCGGATCCCCCAAGGCTGGGAATGATGCCATACTCCTGACCAAATAAGTGAGTGCCAGTAGCATAAGTCCAACCAGGGGGAGAGGGGCGGGAACGGAGGGGGAAGCTGAGAAGAGATGCTGAGGTGGGGGGGAGGGGGCAGAGGAGCGGGAGGAGATTCACATTTAAAGGTCGGGAGTAGACGTGGACAGACTTGATAATGCCCAGGGTACCCGTGGACCAGGTTGTGACCCTGACTTTGGGAGAGGTGCTCCCTGTTTAGCCCACTGGGAAATCTGATGGCGTCTCTTCCATATTTTCCCACCTACCCTCCCCTTTTACTTTTCTACTGTAGGGTACTGTGATACCTGTAGAGTATGACTACTATAGGTCAGCATCTTATAGGACACAAAATCAAATCACAGCACTATGAGACAGCGGCTATGCAAGGCACTATTATGAACTAAAAGTCATGGTGCTTACAGATTTTACTAATTGATTATGAAATAAAACAGGAAAAATTTTCATCCTGGTAAACTATTAAGTTCATTCCACATAACACTCATAGATGATTTGTCATCACTTCCGTGAACATTTTCCTGAGACAAGCACACTTGTTTGTGAGTAAAAGCTGTTAGGTATTCAATGTTGATAAGAGTCTGTGAAAATGGCATACTCATATACTGCTGGTGGCTTGTCACTGGAAAAAATATCCAGCAATATAACTTTTTGACACTAAAAATATTCATACATTTAACCACATAATTCCAATCCTGAGACTATGTCCTTTGACAATAAATCAACAGAAGAAAAAGGTATATCCTATAGCACCATAGTCAATACCCTAAAGTGGAACCAATACAAATGTCAAAAATAGGGAAATGATTTTATAATTTTATGGTTAGTTTGATTATAATTTATTATGCATCTATTAAAAGTAGGTATTTATGGGAAATCTGTGGATCTATAAAATATTTATAAATAATATTAGATAAGAAAATCATACTTCAAAGTTTTATGTGTACTATAACTATGCAAAAACCTGTGTGCATACAGACAAGAACAAAAAGATAATGAAAAAGATAACTAGATATGTTAGGGCAATGGATTATTTTTAACTTAATGCCATTAAAAATAGGGGTGCTATTTGGCAGCATTCCATAGGGATGGAAGCAAAGAAGTGAGAAGGTAAATGAAAGGGCAAAGGGGAAGGCGGATTTTAACTCCTCCAGGACAAATTCACCAACAATACGGTTCACATACTCAGAGATGCAATTTATGTTTGGCACTGAGTATTTTCAATAAAGATAATGTTAGATAATTTGTAATCGAATAGCAAGCTAATGAATGAAATCTATTTATTCATGAATCCTTGCCTCTTAGCAAATTACATGCATACTTGACTATATGAAATATTTAAGAAAGGGAAAAAAAGAAGTTTCAGTTTATAACAAAAATGCATTGGGAGTGGATGCTCTGGCTGTGGCCTTGTCATAAGCCAGCTGCATGGAGCTGAGCAAGTGACGAGAGCCCCTTGAATCTCAGTTTCTCCCCATACAAAATCAAGGGGCCGAACTACAATTCTGAGGTCCCCTGGGCTATAACATCTCACCAAACTGGGAAATATCATCTTGACTCAGAGAACTTGATGAGATGCAAGAATACAGCTCTGCATTCGATTTAGCAATGACCAGAGACTCATGAGAAGAGTCAGACAAAGGACCTGCCTTTGGGGGTCCTGACCTCACTATATTGTAGGTTATCACTGCTAATATTTATCAAATTATGTGGTGCTTATGCCATGTGGGGTGCTACTGATGAGTATTAATTCATTTAATCCCTAAAACCACCCCAGGAAGGAAGACATATTATGTACTCATTTTACAGACAAAGAGACTGAGGCACTCAAAAGTGAGTAATTTCCCAAGGACACTCAGCTGGTAAATGGCAGAGTCAGGACTCAATGCCAAGCATTCTAGCTCCAAAGTTCATGTTGTTAATCATGATGAGATTGACTGGAATGGTGTTTTCTGTTGATATATGACACCCACC